>NW_017275824.1:233891-258560 GCF_001594065.2 Cyphomyrmex costatus
TATATATATATAATTATACAGTATTTATGCATACCTTATAAATTTGGATTAAAATCTTTGTTATATATGATAAGTATAACATAGAATCTTTGTGATTTCTTGTATATTTTACAGTAAAGCCGTCTTGTACCAGACAATTTATAGAAGCTTGTAACAATGAGGAGAGTGATACAGAATATCGGGAATTTTTATCAATATTTTCTACTATATACATCAAATTCTCAATACCAGACTGCTTTAATCGAAACTGAAATATATAAAGAATATATGTATGTGTGAATAATCAAATATGCAGAAAATCAAGGATGTACCAAAAGATAATTGCACTCCTATACGTTACCTTTTGTTCATAAAACCTTCCATCCACAATACTTGCACTTAAATCATCCATTCGCTTCCGTTCTATTATGTAAGGTATAATCAATTCATCATTAGTTTTTCGACATCTGGCTATCCACGTGAAATCACCAATCTTTAAACGATGTACTTCAAACAATACCTTAAGCTGTGTCAACTCCATAATCGTGGCATTGTGCTGAGGCTTCATTTTTCCACTGGAATATATCCCACATAGCTAAAGTTTTTTTTACAGTTGACAGTATAAGTTGCAGTATACCATAAATACTCACCCACAAGTTTCTTGAGTATCCACTAATAATATAATATCAAAAGTATTCGATTTAAAGGAAATTTGCCTATTAGCTTTTTTTGAAGCAATGTCATTTGCATTTATCAATCTTTCCCGAGCATTCTTTTTGGTATTTTTAGTTTGTTTAGATACCCTAGTCTTCTCCTGTACTTCAACTAATTGACAATCTTTTACAGATTTCCTTCTCAACGTGGCTGTATGATCTTCATTACTACTACCAGTCCTGAAGACACAAGCATCAACTGTTCTGATGGATTCCTGTCTCCTGTACTCCTCTAGCTTTTTATCGAGCATCAAACATAACTTTGTACCAAAGTGCTGTAAGATTATGCACTCCTTACCAGACTCCAGCGGTAGCGGATATCGTTTCAATGAATCTAAAGCCTTTGCAAAATGATCATGCAGCTCTGAGTTTCGGAATACCGCTTCGTTTCTCCATTCTTCTAACCAACTTTCGAACAGGCGATTCGGCCTGTCTAGCACAATTTTAATCCTCTTCATTTCCGAGTACGTAAATTAAATATTGGTAAAGGTCAAATGGAGAGTAATCATCTCAAAAATCGATGAAATTATATTCATTCGACGCGTTTTTCCATAAAATCAGGAAGATATAAGGAGACTCCACTCTGTAAAATAAAAGTGGACCCATTTTAGGTTTCGAGTTCAGTTTCCGATTCTCGACAATCTCGACACTCGCAGCGCTCGTGAATTTATGCGCAACACTACTAAATTCACGAGCGCTGCCGCGCTGCGAGTGTCGAGAATCGGAAACTGAACTCGAAATAAAATGGATATTTTGTAGACTGGCGAGACTGAGTGGAGTCTCCTTCTTATATCTTCCTTCATGCATAAAATGAAAGAATCTGGCAGAAAAAAGCGTCGCCAAGCGTCGCTCTGCCCCGCGAACTGAGATATTAATCGTTAGGGCTGCGCAGTAAAAGGAACAGAGAATAAGAATTTCAACCTATCAGAAATTATATATTGTGGAATAAACAGTGTGTATTCCATAGTACATGATTTCTGATAGGTTGAAATTCTTATTCTCTGTTCCCGTAGCGCCGTAGCCTCCACATCTGCAAGCTGCAAGCGGGACGCGGGTTAGAAATCGTATCACTGCAATGGAGCTAGATCAGGAAATCGATCAAGGTGGACTTCGCGTTGACGGCAGACGAGCATTGGAATTGAGGCAAATCCGTATACGGATGGGAGTATTTGGGCAGGCCGATGGCAGTGCATACATAGAGCATGGCAACACAAAGGTTTTAGCAGCAGTGTACGGTCCTCGTCAGGTATGAATCAGTTTTGGTAAAGGTGCAATGGAGGGCAACCCTCTCAAAAATTAATTAAATTATACTCATTCGACGCGTTTTTTCATCGATTTTTGAGAGGATTACTCTCCATTACACCTTTACTTCAGTATTAAAACATTTTCCACAATTGCTATAAAAAGTGAACTAGTAATTATACTTATACATTTTGGTTGAAAAAAATTATAAAGGCTAAAAGTCTGGTTCCACCACTGTAATATTTAACTTTAATCTAGGTTTAATTTACTGTTTATCTTTTTTTAGATTTTAAAATTAATAAAATATAAAGACTAAATTGAGAGAACTGAGATTAAAGTTAATGTCATATTGATGGAACCAAGCCTAAGAATTTGTAATTATAACTGTTAAAGATTAGGAAATACCATGGTGATAACTGTTATTTTTTACTTTTCTATAATCATCTTATTTTTCCATTTAAAGCATAAATGTTTTTTTTTTGGGCTGAATATTTATCTAAATTATTAAATTTTTATTTTGACATTTATCTTGAGATATACCATAATATCTATATTTTTTTTTTTTTGGTTTAGTCAAGGAGTAGTGCATCAAGGAACAGTACAAAGGCTATCATAAATTGTCAGTACAGCATGGCTGTATTTAGTTTTACTTCTGGCGAACGAAAGCGAAGACCGAGAGGAGATTGGAAATCGCAAGAGAGGTCAGCACAATTACGCCATGCCATGGAAGCTATAATACACTTGAAACTGTATCCACGCTCTCAGATTGATGTCTTCGTAGAAGTTTTACAGGTTGATGGCAGTGATTATTGTGCATCCGTAAATGCTGCAACGCTTGCGTTAATTGATGCAGGAATTCCAATCAAGGTTAATATCTAAGGAGACAATTTTGTTCTTTTGAAACAGAATGCAAACTGTACCAATGTATGCAAAATAAATTTCTAATTGCAGAACTATGCCATTGGCTGTAGCATAACTCTCGTTAACAAACCGTTGGTAGAAGATAAAACTTCAGTCACAGGAGTATTAGATGCTAACTATGTAGAGGAATGTTCGCCAGGAGTTACCTTGTCTGTTGTTGCATTATCAGAAATGAATAATGATGTTGAAGTAGATGGGAATGGTTTGATAGTAGTAGCGCACGGAGCAGGTCAAAGATTACATTTGTCATGTTTGGAAGCACTCAAGCAACGTGCGTTAAAAGGTTGCCAGGATGTAAAGAATATATTGGACCATGGCGTAAGGCATCATCTAACTGCAAATCTGTTGCCTTCATTTTTGCACAATTCACTTGACTAAGAAAAAACGGAACGCTTATATTTCACATATGTATAAGAGATTTTTATATAATTTAATTATCTTTCTGTACATAAACTTCTATCTAATTAATAAAAAAAATTGCTTTCTTAAGAACAATTTCACAATTTTAAATGTTTCTCTCGAGTAGAAAAATCACTATTTCTCTGTTAATTAATGTCTATTTTTATCAAATGTATATTCCTTGAAAAGTGAAATTAGATTGTAGCACCAGTATATCGTTCCATGATCATACCAACTCCCTACAAAAAAAATATTAAAATTACAAATTCAAAAAGGAAAAAGAAAATTTAAGATTATAAAAGCTATTGCATTATATATAATATAAATCTTTATTTACTTGTCCACCAGCAGCACAAGCTGAGATAAGTCCAAATTGTTGATCTTCTTTAATAAGTCTGTTGGCAGTGTGCGTCGCTAATCGTACTCCAGTGGCAGCAAATGGATGACCGATCGACAAAGATCCTCCCCAAGCATTCCACTTATTTAAATCCGGTATACCGACTTTCGAACTCCTCTTTAAATACTTTTGAGCGAACAAATCAGAATCCATTGCTTTCAGATTAGCACAAATTTGTCCAGCAAACGCTTCATGTATTTCCCATACTCCTATATCTTTCAAAGTTAATTTTGCTTTATCCAGAATCTGCAAGTGTGATTTATATAAATTTTATATTATGCAGTTACATAAATAATATGTAATAATATAATGATGGAAATTGCATACTTTTGGGATTGCATATGATGGTCCTAGAAGTAATTGATCAACTGGATCTTGAGACACATAAGTAAAGTTGCGCAAATATGCCTTGGGTTTCAAGCCAAGTTGGAGAGCTCTCTCTTCGCTCATTATTAACGCTGCCGATGCACCATCGGTCAAGAAAGAGGCATTGGCTGCAGTAACTGTTCCATAAGGTTTAACAAACGCAGGTTTCAGCTTTGCCAATTGTTCTTCCGTAGATACGCGAATGCCATTGTCTCTATCGACAACTTTATCAACATTTGGAACTGCAATACACAAAAATAAAATAAGACTTATAAAAGTTAAATATTGAATAAATTAAATACAAACGTATAAATTAAATATTGAAGCATTAATCCACCTTTATAAGGAGCTACGTCTGACAGCAGTCCCTGTTGCTGCGCTTGCGCAGCTAATGTATGAGAACGCAATGCGTAATCGTCTTGTTCCTTACGTGTTACACCAAACGCTGCTGCTAAACGATCCCCACTATGTCCCATAGTTTCATTTGTTGAAAACTCTGCCACAGCTGGTAGCTACATAGACAAATTCTTATAAGGTATTTAAAAAGTCGAGGAAAGAAGAGTTCTATTAATTTTATATATATATATATATATATATTTATAACTATAATATTTTTATACAAAACATATTTTCTAAAAAAAAAAAACATATATATATATAGAAAGATCATACATCAACTTACATCTGGTATGAAATGATTTGGTCTGATACTGGCCAAGAGAGCTAATTTATTTGGTAAAGTTTTTGCTTTATTAGCTTGCAGCATCAGAGATCTCATGGATCGACTATGTCGAATTGGAATATCTGACATAAATTCTACTCCTCCTGCTATAACAGCATCATAAACACCACATGCGATTAAACCCATGCCAGTGGTAATAGCCTGATTGCTGCTAATGCAAGCCATTGTTACTGTATGTGCAGGAGTGTGCTCACTATATCCCGCAGCTAGAGCAGCTTCTCTCCCTATATTGGAAGTACGCACTTCTTGCAACACTGTGCCATAAACTATATAATCAATTATTTCCTTGGAAAACCCAATCTTCTTTTGCAAACTCCTATAAATTAATAAAATATAATTTACTTTTACAATTAACATTTGTAATTAAAAGATATATTTAATTTCTTAAAGCTACTTTATAAGAGATATTTGGAGTTATATTTGTGATTATTTATATTGACATATATTGATAATGTAATGACTTACACCAACGAATGTCTTGCTAGATCATAAGCCAGGAGTTTCTTATAATCAGTTCCAGATTGTAAAAATGGAGTTCGTACTCCATCAACAAATACAATATTTTTTGAAGCATTGTCGTTTCTCGTAGAATATGCCTTATTTATAGAAATTCCAAAACAACGAGAAAAAGCTTCTGTTAAAATAGTAATTTAAGAAATATGTATTTATACAGACAATTTATTAAATAATACAGAGCAAATTTAGAAAATACAAACACATATTATTTAAGATAGTCAGATATAAATTTAAATTTTGAATACTACAGAAGTGTGTATATACCACATATAAACAATATAATTAATTGTGTGTAATTACATATCGCAAAGAGAAAATCAAGTCAAGTCTAAATATACTATTCTTGATATTCATTCTCTATGGACTTTGTACCAGTAACACTTTAATTCTAATATTTAATTATACTCTTATAAGAAAAACATTATTCTCCGTACCATGATTAATAATTCCTTGTCTTGCAATAAGACAATTTTTCAGAAGAGGGAACATATTGTGTGAGATACGATATTGACACGGTTCTTTTACCAATTATATTTAATGTGTCACCGAAAATCTCTCAGAGAAACAACAATCACAAAGCGCTGGACTTTGGTCTGCAACATATGTATGTCCGTTCCTGATGACGTCTGTTTTAATTTTCTTCAACTATCATGAATCTAGCAAGGTTGCCAGATACTTGACAGGAGTCGTCGCCGATGGAGGGCACTAGTGTCGTCCAAAAGTCGCTCAACTGAAAAATGCTTCCCAAAAAGGGGAGGGGGGGGGGGGAAAGGGAAAGGAAAACTTCTGTACAGTAAAAGCCGCAGCCAGGAAGTAAGATATAAGGAGACTCCACTCCGTAAAATAAAAGTGGACCCATTTTAGGTTTCGAGTTCAGCTTCCGATTCTGATGAGTGCGAGTAAGAGAAATGATCATTTCTCTTACTCGCACTCATTATGCGCAGCACTACTAAATTCACGAGCGCTGCGAGTGTCGAGAATCGGAAACGGAACTCGAAACCTAAAATGGGTTCATGTCTTGTAGACTGGCGAGACCGAGTGGAGTCTCCTTATATCTTCCTTCATGGCCGCAGCACACACTTTTGCATGACGCATAAGAGAATCAGCCAATCAGAGTCCTTCTTTTCCTCCCACTTCACGAAAGAGAAGCATTTTGATTCTCTTATGCGTCATGCATTATATTCGTCTACCTCGTCGACGAAGACCTGGGCCAATAATATATAGAAGAAGAAGCTGTGTATGTACATATATACATACATACACTGATTAGACTTGAAAATTATATCACTTGACTGAGCCCGACGGCAGGAATTTAGGTTATACCGTTAGTTGTAAAATATTTATATGCAAATATGCTGCCCTTACACATATTATCCAAGTAAGTACATTTGCACCAAGATTGAAACATGTTAAAAATGTATTAAGATATTTGTTGAGAAAGTTTTTTATGGCTTAATGTATAAAATTTTATTACGATAAAATAATAAAATATTGTATAATTAAACATTATGTAATATTATATATCCTTAAGGATAATGAGTTATATAGTGTACTTTTTCATTTATATTTTACATAATTTGTATCATTTAAAATTTATATATTAGACTAGTAGATGATCTTTATTTTTTTATATATAGATATATACAGTTATACTGCATAAAATGATTAGTATATCATTATTGATTTACATTTTTAAGACTTGTATCAATAGTATTTTATACGAAATACTATTAATTTATAATTTTGATATTACATCAAGAAATATATTTTGCAGATGCAAAATAAGATCTTCAAGTAGAATATTATTTCAATGGGTAAATATTTCCACGAGATTGTGCTCTTCATCTTCGTCATCTTCATCAGATTCATCTGATTCTGATTCTGAAAAAACAAAACCAACAGCAACACATGTTAAAAGTGCAAGTTCTACAAGTACAACATCAAATAACAAATATGATTTGGAAAACTTTTTGAATAATATAATAAAAGTAAATTATAAGATTTTTTTGTGTAATATTTATTTTTAAGTTCTGTTAAATCCAGAACATATTATTTTATCTCTATTAAGAATATTTATTATTTTACTCTTTTTTTTTTTAGTAAATCATATAGAGATATCCACAATGAGAATTCTTATTTTGAAAAAAATAATAAAAACTTTTTTTTTTAAATAATGTTCTATTTAATTTTTCTTTAAATTATTGCATTTAATAATCAAACTGAGTATTTAAATAATAATTATGTTAAATTGTTATATTTTGAAGTAAAATGTTGATATAATTAAAAATAACATATAATGAGATATTTTGTAGAGACAAACATAAGCTAGTATACTTTAATGAAGACATCTTTTATTGTCTTCTTAGGGGAAAAATACACAGAAAACTATTGATGTTGCCATACAGCCTAAAAATAAGAAGGATAATTCGAATAAAAAACATATGCCTTTTGGTAACTTTGTTCATAATCCATGTTTGTATAGGTTCACATCTTGCTTGATGTATTAAATTATTTTTTTTTAGAAAAGAAAATAATAAGCGCGGTAGAAGATGTGGCCAACAGGCTTGGTGGAGATAAAACCAAAACAACATCAGATTTGCTTGAAAAAGTTCTTGCATCTAGAATATTAACACTGAAAGAACAGGCAAGCACGTATGTAGATTAATTGTGTCATTAAATACAATAAATTATATGTGTTCTATATAGTTGTGTGCATGCGTATGTATGTATATTGTAATTCTACAAGTTTTTTTTATAAAACATTTTTATAATATAATTTAACAGTAAAATGCAGAAGAATGTTCGACAATTGCCAAAATACGATAAGCAAAAAAGTTCTGAAGATAAACATTTAGAAAAAAGGTCTATAATACAATCCCTGCTGGATGAATATAATAAGCAACCAGTAAAGAAAGTAGTTGAAGATAGTATAGCAAGACAGTTATTACATAGTGTTAAAGCATCTAAAGAGAAGTTACAGGATACTGATAAAAAAATACCTCGTGCCAGGTATTGCAAGAAATTTAATTATTATTAATTATTATTATATAATATAGAGATTAAATTTAGTCATTTATATAAATTATTATTTATCAGAGAGACCGAAAATAACAATTATAAAAATTTCATCTAAAAAAATAATTGATTAGAAGTTGGTATTTATTCATAGGGAAAATCATCACCGAATATTAAAGAAATTGTTCAATAAACATATTATCCATAACGTATCAACTTTTATGTATTCTAGCTATGAATCATTATAAATGATTAAAATTATTTTTGGTTGGAAATAACTATTGCTCATGTTGGAAATTGTTTTTGGTTACAAATAACCATTATCGATGATCAAAATTTTATTTTGATTACCCAAGATCTCCAAACTATATACAAACTTTCCTGGCAAGCAATATCAAGTATGAACATGTTTTCTGTTTGTTATTATCGATTTTATATTACCAATTTTATTACAACGCTTGCCGGGACCCAACAAAGTTTGCATATAGTTTAGAGATCTTGGATAACCGAAATAAAATTATGGTTATCGGTAATGGCTATTCATAATCAAAAACAATTTCCGACACTAATAATGGTTATTCGTAACCAAAAACAATGTCCGTCATCAGTAATGGTTATTCCCAACCAAAAATAATTTTAATCATTTATAATGGTTATTTATAGACCCAAAATCGCTCTAAGAGAAATATAATTGTTATACTACAACTTTTTGAATCAGTTTAGTCCGCTTTATTTACACAAAAGCGATTGGAAGAAACTCTCAGGACACCCTGTATATGTAATGTATAATTATTAATTGATTATTTTTTTATATGATAGATTCAAAAATATCGATTTGTGGAATGGAAAGCCTAGTAACATTTTTGAAAATATGAATGCTGCTTCACCAAATATACCGGAATTAAAAACATGGGTGTCATTAGAACAAAGAGAATTAAAAGCATTGACAACTTATCCACCTGCCAATATTTTTCAAGAACTAATTCTTTGGACGGAGCAAGGAAAATTATGGAAATTTCCTATTGACAATGAACAAGGTTTTTAATATACATACTTATACAGGGTGTATCAAAAAAGTCTGGATACACCTAATTATCTCATAAACAATACATTTTAGAAAGAAATGTTTCAGACAAAAGTTGCAAGGCTTAAAAAGATACATTCAACGATAGTAATTATTTGATCTAGGATGGCGTTGTCAAGATCACATCAAGATCAACTTAATTTTTTTAAATGGAACATCCTACTTTTTATTTCAGATTCTTGTAGGTTAAGTCGAGATGTTTTCAAAACACGTATAAGAAAATTAAGTTGACGTTGATGTGACAACGCCATCCTAGGTCAAATAACTACTATCGTTGAATGCGTCTTTTTAAGCTTTACAACTTTTGTCTGAAACATTTTTTTCTAAAATGCATTGTTTATGTCGTTTATGAGATATTTAGGTGTATCCAGACTTTTGGTACACCCTGTATATTATGTTCTTCTGAAATTTGAAAAAAATTAAGTTTAATTAGTAATATAGAGAAACAGGGCAATAGACCAATAAATTACGTTAAAAATCTTTTTAAATTCATTTAATATATTGTGAAGAATATCACGTAATTATGGCGTTTCGTCCCGAATGGCGAATATATTAAATGAATTCAAAAAGATTTTTAACGTAATTTATTGGTCCATTGCTCTGTTTCTCTATATTAGTTGTTAAAAACATATTGAGCCTTATTACAAACATTTTAAGTTTAATTATTTCTATATATTTCAGGGATGGAAGAAGAGCACAATGTTCATTTCTCAGAACATGTATTTATGGAACGTCATTTGAAGGGATGGTGTCCTAAATCAGGACCAATTCGTCATTTTATGGAATTAGTGTGCACTGGACTTTCAAAGAATCCATACTTGACAGTTGAAGAGAAAATTGCACATATTATGTGGTATAAAGAATATTTTGAATCTAAACAAGACCTGTTGCAAGAAGTAGGAGCAATTCATCAGCCACTCTCTGACAAAATAAAAGAAATTATAGAATAAAATGACATATACGCGCGTGGGTAACTTGAAAAGTTTTTTAAGTCAGAAAGAAAACATTTTTTCGTAAAAGTTTTATTTTATTTGCCAATATAATCTCCTTTTAATTCAATACACTTAGTCCAGCGGTGCTCTAATTTTTTCAAGCCGTCCAAAAAGTACGATAGCTGAAACTCTGCAAAATAGACGTTCCTGGCACTTCATTCAACGCGAATTTCTTTCCTTTGAGCCAAATCTTAGGAACAAAAAGAAGTCGTATGGGGCCGAATCTGGAGAGTATGATGGATGATGAGGCAGCAATTCGTATCGTAATTCGATCAATTTTGCAGTGGCAATTGTGAATGAATGGAACGATGCATTGTGATGGAACAACACTTTTTTTCTTGGCCAAATGAGGGCGTTTTTCCTTCAATTCTTTGTCAAAACGGCTCAGCATAGTATTTTCCCGTAATTGTTTTTCCTTTTTCTAAGTAGTCGATGTGGATGATGCCTTTAGAATCCCAAAAAATAATGACCATTTTCTTCCCAGCTGATGGAACTGACTTAGCTTTCTTTGGGGCCGGTTTACCAGACGAAGTCTATTGCTTCGATTTTTCAAAAAGTAGTGTTTTATCACTGCACGAGAGAGAGAAACTCTTTTTATCCATCGTTGAAAAAATATTTGACTTGCTTTGTTTGACTGCCTGTAACTAAATGATTAATGGACGCAATTGTTTGGAAATTTGACAGCAACCATAAAAGATGATCACAGTGTTAGAAGTAAACACCATGAAGATGATGTACTTTTTGGCCATTGTCTTTTTTGCGATACGCGCGCTATCTTTGTGTGAGAAACTTTTCAAGTTGCCCATGTGTTAGTGTATTTCACAATTTTAATGTACTTATTTTTTTTTAATAATTTCTTCTTTCACATATCTATACATAAATACGAGTATATTATAAATATAACATAAATAACTTAATAGGGATTAAGGGTTTAAATTAGTAAATAAAAATTTTTTTTAATATAATATCTTTATTATGTATAATATGTAATTTTATTATCGACATGCAAAAAAATTCAACTTCAGATTATAAATATGGATCCCCATAATCTTCAATTAATAAATTTTTTTCTATAGATAATTTTATTTGTATACCATCATTTACAGGATCCATTGATAACACCATAATTCTGTTTACAACTAGCAGTCCAGGATTATCCACACTTTGATGTAAAATTAAATCGATTTCATCTCCTATTTTCATCTGTTACCACAATTATTTCATGTATACAAATTACAAAAATAATTTTAGTAGGACTAGATTAAACATTCAGCTTTATTGCAAAAATGATAAACTTACCTCTTTAGATTTCTTTAATACTTTATTTCCATTTATACGAATTTTGCTTGCATAAAAGGCCTCTTCAATTTTACTAAAAAAAAAAAAAGGAAAATGTAAAATAAATAAGATTTAAATAAAAATGTAAATTATGAAGTAATATATTATATTTATGCAAATACATAAATACATAAATCAAAATAAAATTAGACATACTTGCGAGCCATTCCAAATCCAGCTTTGGAAATGGCATCTAAACGAATAGAAGCTGCCCTTATTTTGATAACTTTTGAACCTACAGGAGCTTCCTCCTCATCGTCTTTGTCTTCTTCCTCATCAGAATCCTCATTTTTATCTTTCTTCTGCAATATATTTCCAAAGAGAATACATTCATCTGTGTTTAAAAGTTTGCCAAAGGGACAAAAAAGCAAAAGACATTAAGTCGGTTATATTAAGGAAAAGTAGCTAAATAAATTATACATTATTAATTACAATATTAACAGTTTTCTTCTTGGACTTGAATCTTTTTGCTATGTACAAATGACAATGATTTTGTACACTAGTCTGTTTTGCATCATCGCTGCACAATAAGAGATTCGATTGTAAAGGATCTCGTAAGCGACAAAGCGTACGCGTACTGTAACATATCGATCTCCTAATAATATTAACTGTCACTTTGGATAACATAACAACTTGTACGATTACAATATGAAATATCTATCTGTTGGTTAGATAACCTCTTTCACAATGGAGCGAACATGTATATTTTTTTGTATCAAGTTATTTTTTTATCGTATTTATTTCAAAATGTAAAACACAGGCATTTTTTCAACCATAATACATTATATAAGCATTAATTATTTATCTCCTTTCATGTAAATTTTTCATGAAATTTACGGAAAAAATGCTTAGTTTTACGCATGCGTATTATACAGTTAAGATAATATAGTAACATACGTGTCTAGTTTGAATCCGCTATGAACGCACCCAGTATCTCAATAAAAGCTTTATTTATGAAATAAAGTACGTTTTTATTGTTATACAAATATGAAATTTTATGTACATACAAATAGATATGCAATTTTTATATCAACTTTGTACAAATAATTTTTTCTATTTTATTTATAGATAAAGCAACATAAACTGATAATAGATTAATTAATTTATTTAACTTAACCTAAAAGTTAGTTAATAACATGTATGTCATTTTCAATTGTACAATTTTTGTAATTATGTTAACTTTTACATAATTATATAATTATTAACATATAATGACATCAATCAATTCTGGAATGAACGTTACGTTATAAAACGATAAAAGTTTCGATTCCTTCTTTTGCTTTGACATTTTACAAAAAATCCCATCGATAAGCGCTATCTTTCTTTCAGTTCGGTGGGGCTGCCGTTTTTCGATTGAATTTCACATTTTATGTGACATTTTCATTTTTTACAAGTTCACATAAAATTTTTCACTTTTCACAATTCACGCTAGGGAAAAAGTTTCATGATCGATACCCTGAGCTCTGATTGGAAGGCTCGTTATTCCCTGTTGCCTGTTCTTGTGTTTCCAGCTTTATGCCTAATTCACACTAGGCGCGACGAGCGATAACCTATAAGAACTCTGCTTTACATCGTCGTGTGAGCTAAATCGCTTTTATTGGATATCGCTCATCGTTCATTGTCCATCGCATCCAGGCGCAAGCCGGAAGTATGTACACAGTTCCCAAATCAACTTGATTGTTAATCAAAGTTTTCCGTAAATTTTTGTTCGTTGTGTGCACATTTTTTTTCACTGATCTGTTAATCGAAAATTACGAGAAGATTAATCGTTTAGAAATCAAAATTAGAGAAACGAAGAGCAGTTTCATTTAGGCTGACTTTCCACAGTTCGCAATCGATCATCTCTGTCACAATTCCGCAGAACGACAGAACTCCACAACCCACACTTGTGAAGATTTTTGAAGAAGTGCTAGAAGTTTCGAAGTTGTGCTAGAGCATCATGCCAAAGAATAAAGGTAAATGCAACTTCGTTTCATCCCGCGTCTGTCTTTCCGTTTTAAATCCTCGATTTTTCAATTATCGCGTTTTGTCCCACTAATATGTCGTGTGTTAACTTAACCTAATTCGTGTCAACGTCATCTTCGAGATGATTCAAATTTCAAATATTTTCTATTATATGTATTCTGTGGCATTATCACGCAAGCCATACTTTGTTTGCAGGAAAGGGAGGTAAAAATAGGAGAAGAGGGAAGAATGAGAACGAGACCGAAAAAAGAGAGCTGGTGTTCAAAGAAGATGGACAAGGTGAGAGTAAAACATGGTGTGAATGATGCGATTTCATCTCAGAAACGTCATCTCAGAAAGTCCTCAGGAACAAGTATCGGTGACTTATTTGACGTTATTTTGCACAGAATACGCTCAAGTGACAAAAATGCTGGGCAACGGTAGGTTAGAGGCTATGTGTTTTGATGGAGTCAAACGATTGTGTCACATCCGAGGCAAGCTGCGGAAGAAGGTATGGATTAATCAAGGAGACATCATATTGATCGGACTGCGAGACTATCAGGATGCCAAGGCAGACGTTATATTGAAGTATACGTCTGACGAAGCACGTAACTTGAAAACTTATGGCGAGTTCCCAGAAACCGGTAAGTAGCATTCTATCACGAATATCTTGGTAAAAAACGCAATGAAAATTGCAAAATGTAGTTTTGTAGACTTTGCCTAATTTTTGGTTAAATTCTTTATATCAAAATTTTGAAATTGTTTGTTTACGTCGCTTGGAAAAAGACGTTGGTTCCTACTTATATGATTATTGCGAAGAATATTACTAAAGCCTTGGTAGTCTAATTGGCTAGGACACTTGCGCGTAAAGCAAACGATCCGGATTTGATTCCTGGCCGAGGTAATATTTTTCCAAGATGCAATGTGCATCAAAATTGTTAGATTGTTAGTTTAACTTGTGATAGTAGTGCGGTAGTTTATTAGTTTGCGTTTTTTTTTTGTAAATCTGAAAAAAAATTTCGGCGCGCATTTAGAGATCTATGTACATACATAGTATATAAATTCACACAAAAATTATATTAGAAGCTTCCAAGATCTAGCTTGACCGTTAATGGCTTATTCTCATCGGTATTTAGTTTATCTTAATAATTTTATATATCTTATAAATTGTCAAGTAAAATTTTTTATGTAAAAATTTCTGTTTTATATTTTCTAATTTTTATGTATTTTCTAAAATTTTCTCTTAGTGCGTATCAATGATACAGTAACTTTCGTGGAAGATGGATTTGATGAAGACATTGAATTCGGGGATGAAATTAGCGACGATGATGAAGATGATGTTGACAATGTAAGTTTTATATATATATATTTTTTAAAATTGTATTTATATATATTTTCTATTTAAAAATTAAATATATTTTCTATCTACTTATGCTATACTTTTTTGTGTTTTCTTTTAGCTTTTCTACACTTGTTTTATTTTTTATGTAATGCAATTTAAAAACTTAGTCAATATTTTTTTATTTTTTATTGTTTATTTATTGTATTTTATAGTGTAAGTAGTAAACTGAATAGTACTATATTCAATATATGAATATATATATATATATATGAATATAGGCGAGTTTTTAAATTCATCCTATACCATTGCTTTTACAGATCTGATGACCCGCAGTTTAAATAATAAAAAAGATAAATATCACGAGAAAGTACATGGGGACATCCATTCATTTCAAAAATGCAATTATGCAATGTCAAAGTTTCCTTCTGTTGAGTAGTTCATCTCACTGTATGTATCTACAAATAAATCATCAGTTTATGGTAATATCGTGTTCCAGTTTGAATAGTCTTTTCTTAATAAATTGTTTTTCTTTATATACTTTCTTTTTTTATTTACATCATGTATCTGCCTATTTGTGAAATACACACATACATATATTATTCAGCAAATGAAATATCACTATATATCATGCAGTAAGTACTTTTTTGTATGTTGAAATGTCTCATTAAATATGATTTTCAGGAAGCGAAGTAAGGTACAATTAGATTTGTCAAATTTTGATGAGATTTTAGAACTATTACTAGAATATAAATTAATAAATTAAAAGACGCATGAAAAGGAATAAGTTCTCTGTAACTTTCTATCTTAGCGTTCTTTTATTGTACTTTCAATCGATTAACACACACGTTGTTAATAATATAGCTATTCAGTACAACACGTAATACGTGCCACATTTAATTCTTAGGACATGCGTTTTGTTATGTAATCAGTGCAATTGTTCAATGCATGTTATTCTTCGTTGTGAAAAGAGATTACAGGTTTGCTGCATTTCGATATTATTTGGTATTAGCAACGACGAAAATGTGTAAATTATTTGTATCATTTTTATTGTTTTAATAAAAAAACTCCGGATAATGTTGTTTAGATTATAATGTAAAAGCGAAACAGTAATTTAATTGTGAATTTGAATTTTTTCATTAAATAAAATTATATATGTGTGTAAATGGAGATAAAATACTTACTTTTCTACGCCTTTCCTTTTAACGTATCGACTAAAAATAAGATTTATGCAATCTTTACAAAAAAATATTTATAATATGAAGAGTGTATACTTACGTAAAATTGTTCTATTTAGTTCACACATCCAAAATATATTGATTATTATTTTTTTTTTTTTAATAACAGAATAATTGAAAGTGATAAAAAATGCTCGATAAAAGAAAAATATACAGACAAATAGATAGCGACTGATTTGATTATTGAATGTTCAAATATAAAATAAAAGAATGAAACAGGTGTCCTCTTTCCTTATCTTTCCATTATAGAGGACATTGTAATTCTGATGCAACATTTTATTTATTATGCCGCTGATACTTCTATCACATAATAGTAAGTATAGTAAATTATAGTCTCTTTTTTGATAACTTGACGCCATGCAATGTCATTGTATGATAGCTTAATGCCATTATAGTATTGAGAAGGGACATGTAATTAGTGTAAAGAGAATATGCTCGACTGTTTGACGTATTATGTTGTCCACAAAAATTAATTTGTATAAAAGTATGTGAGATATAAAGCATCAATTTGACCCTGGCACATCAATGCTCTGATGATAAGTAGCGTAGATATTATATGTGTTTAGATTTAGAACAATACGTTCGTATTACATATCCTCGGTAGTGTAAAATAATATGAAGTACATTGATATTGCACATGGAACATATCATTTGTATGCCAAGTAATACGATCATCACGTATAGCTACATATGTATCTGTATAATGATACATACAAAATATTTTTCCTCTCGGGAAATAAATCGTGAAACATAATTGATAGCATTGAAGTACCAGCGTCGCAGAATTCGTATGAATTGTGTACTAGATGTTACGACAATACATGGGAGCATATTATTTTATTTTTATGCGCGTGTGTGATTGTGCCTTTGGTCCTTAGGTCAGATAGGCTCTAGGCAAGTCTATTAAACGTAGTATAACAGTCATATTATATAGATAATAATTTATAAACTTCAGATAGCAAATAATCATTATATCTTTCAATATATTATACATTAATAGAATAGCTTATTTAAATTTTGTTCTTTTAAATATATTTATATATTATATGATTTTTCTTCTTTTCTGCGCTCATCAAAATTGTCGTACACTGAAAGCTAACACCGCGAATTCGCATCGTCCGGGTTTTAGACAACATAATCCCTACATTATAACAGGTTTTTAGATGTTATATCCAGTTTACATTGGTTCACGTGGATGACAACGTTGACAATATAACCGTATCGAGCTTATTATAATTAACGAGCATGTAACATTTATCCAGGGACTCGTTATATAAATAAAATACTCCTGTTATAGCGCCTTACAATTATTACAATCCATAGTACATTTATTTAAATATATATATGTATATGTGCGTGGACATATATACATATATATATATATAATATATATATATATAAGTTACGCTAAGAAATTATCATATATATACAATTAAAAATTGTTAAGAAATATCCTTTAAAACAAGTTAAATTTATACATTATATGTTCCGATGCATAAAAACATTTCTCACTGTTAATCAAATCAACGGTCGGTACTCGCAATGGTCTGGTATCTCTCGCGGCTTGTTTTTTTTATTGTGCCTGAACTCGCGACTTGAATCCAGTAATAATAAAAAATTTCTTTATTCTCGGTTTCAGAAACTTCGTCAAATGTCCACTGCCGAAAGTGTTAATGAAGAATAGATATATGTATATGTATTGCCGATCTATTAAGCGATATATTGCGCGCGGATAGAGAGATGTATAATCATCCTAAAGCTTAAACGGACTATTCTCACGAGCATCTTATTGATCTAGACGAACGCTGATATCAGCAGATCGCTCATTCGATTTTATATCTTGTCGCGTTCCCGCTTTGTTCGCGTTTCTTCTCGACATGTCCCATCGTCTCCATACTTGCTTCTTTCTTTCCCTTCCATTTCGCATTATATCTTCAAATAACACGAAAAAGCACATACATGGACGGGTTGGCATAGTAAAAACTAGCGCGAATCGGCTAGTCGAACTAGCAACGACATACGCAAATACATTATCATCATCATCATCATCATCATCATCATCACCATTATCATTATCGTCATCATCATTATCATTATTCATCTTCGATTGCGAGATTCCGATGAACGCAAAGAGATAAGGCAACCGAGCGGAACGGAAAGGCAAGCAAACTCGAAGCATAGGCCATGAGCGTGATAGTAAATCATTGTGCATGCTTTTGTGTGATTTAAAGAAGACAGCACCCCGAAGAAGCAAGCGTCTTCATGTGCCCCCGGTCCTATCGTGATCGTAAATTCTTCGCTCCATGCCAAATCCGAGGGCCATCAAAGTGCTTTCTTCCAAAGGTAAAGAATTCAATAATCGACGAGGGGATCAATGCCGAGAACCCGACGGCAATTTTTTCTTTTTCATCTCAAATTCAATTTAACATGCACGTTATTCCTAATGATCCTTCCTCTCTTCCGACATGAACGTGTCCATGATCTTCTGCATTGATTCCCGCAAATCGTCCGTGCCACTAGTTCCCGTGGATGACATCGTCCTCGTTTCCGTTCGGGTAGTTGTCGTTATACTGCAAAAAATAATTTTTTTTAGATTACATTCATTTACATGTAATTTCTTTCAACTTTTTGGTTTTTCCATGCGCCGTGATCAATGTATTAGGTGTACAAATTAATTCTCGGCCTCTACCTTTCAGCGACTTCAGAAAACCCGTTTAAGTTGAACTCTCCCTCCCCCTCTCTGCAGTCATTTTAAAGTGCCATCTTTTAGCTTTAAAATAAAATACAATACTTGATCCTCCTATGTGAACATAATCTGAAAAATCAGCAGTAAACACGATGTTGTTTGAAAAGCAACATTTGAGGCACTGTCTTTTCTTCGAGTTATAATTAAAAAAAAACGCGGTTGAGAAAAAGTATAGAGTCCCTATAGGGACTCTAAGAAAAAGAAATGATTTGTTCGGCTTTGGGCGAGAATACTGTATCGTACAGTACATGTAAAAAATGGTTCCAACAGTTTCGAGAGAGAAATTTTGACCTTGAGGATTGTAAACACCCTGATGGTCAACCAAAAAAATTGGAAGATGTGGAGTTGGAGGTTTTGAACGAGAATTCTTGCCAAACGCAATTAAAACTTGCAAATACGCTTGAAGTAACCCAGTAAGACATTTCCTATCGCCTAAAACAGCTGAAGAGGATTCGCAAGGAATCCCGATGAGTCCTTCATGAGCTCATTCCCGAAAATAAAAGCAGACGCCACGATACTGCTCTTTCCTTGCTCTCTAGGTTCAAGAAAAATAATTTTTTTGCTTGTGATAAAATTATTACTTGTGATAAAAAGTGGATATTGTATGAGAATTCTAAGAGGCGAAAATTATGGATCCGTCCAAGTGAGCCGTCAATAACGAGCATCGCAAAGCCGACATCCATGCGAAAAAGGTGTTGCTATTCATTTGGTAAGATCAGAAGGGCGTGATCCATTATGAGTTGCTCCGACAAGACCGTGACTGCTAAGCTCTATCAACAACAATTGATTTGTGTAAATGACGCTCTTGAAGAAAAAAGGCCATTTACTGGTGAAAGAAGGAAATAAGTGATACTGCTGCAGGATGACGCCCAGCCCCATACAGCAAGAAACACTCTGGAAACCATCTCCGATTTAGACTGGAAAATTCTCCCTCATGCAGCGTATTCTCCAGACTTAGCCCCTTTTGGATTATCACCTATTTCGAGCCCTACAACATCACCTAACTGATTCTCGATTCAAGTCAGTTCAAGAGGTCGAAAAAAGCCTTGATAAATTTATTAATTTAAAGCCACCATCATTTTTTCGATCTGGAATCCGGTAGTTGCCTGAGAGATGGAAAAAATGTATAGATAGCGAGGGAGATTACTTTGAAAATTGAGTTTGTATTCATGTTTTTATAAATAAATGTCAAAATTGGTCAAAAAGAGCCGAGAATTAATTTGTACACCTAATATATACAGCATGAGGAAAAGGTTTTAAATAATTTTCAAAACGAAGTGTTGTGAAAGAAGTAAAAAAATGTCTGTTTTTCACAGAGACGATAATCCAACGTACCTATCTTCAATAAGTTAAAAAAGAGAAAAATGATCATAATTTGTACGTACCTTTCTTGAGTGACAGGATCCACCTCGATCGTTGTCGTTTCCATGAAGGATGGCTCGCTATGTTGCAAAAAGTCAGATTCTGCGACAATAAATGAGAGCAAATCAAACACTTGCTTCATACGCTTCACTAATGCGGCAGGTTTCGCTATTTCGTTGCTGCATGTTTTACATAGAGAACAAGTACGAATCGTATACATATATATGCATATACGTAAATATACACATATATATATGTATATATATCTCAATTTTACATCATGCCCAGAACAAGGGGGTAAAATACTAGACACATATAAAAAAAGTTACAACACCGCTAAACATTTGACGATACATAATATAATGTATATGTTGTATGTATATATAATATATATAACGCATTTTCACCCAACTATAATAGCAAAACTATATGCAACCGTTTTCCTCACGTATGAGATCTCCCTCTGCACGTAGATCACGGCAAATATTACCTCGCGTGATATATACATATATATGTACATATATATGTATATATACACTTGTACAACTTTTATTGTGTCCACTACTCGTTTTTCGTGATGCTAGTTACTTTTACACGTGTGCTACAAGCTGTAAATCGTCTCAAACTTGGCCGAATTCCTATGTCTCAATTATAATTTAGGGACCTATTCTGTAACTCTTAACGACTCTAACGATATCATTAAATGATCGTTGCGCAGCTATTTTGCGGTACACAAAACCTGTGCAACGTTAATATAACGATATCGTTAAGTTACGGAATAGGCCTTTTAATCGTATAGTGACTAATCACAAGGAATCTAATAAATCGTGGTACAATCGACGAGATGATTCTTCGCTGCATCCTCTGCTCATTTTTTCAAGAGAAGTTCCCTCGCCGATTTTACAACGATTTTCCCCGTATATTTTCATGTGCGAAAAGATAAAAAATAATTGTGTTATATTACTGGTACTTGGTAATCCTATATAGTAGTTCGACAGATCCAATTTTTTTTTTTATATCTAGAAGCGTAATAGAGCTTTTCGATATAAAATCCTATTGGATACAAATGCAAAAATGCTAATTGACAAAGGTTGTGTTTCAAATTTACTGCTAGCGTTGAAAATTTATAGTTTACGTTACGTATTACAGTTTTAGCATTAACAGTGAATTTTGGAATATGGCTAAAATTAAAAATTATAAATTGAATTAATTTTGATTTTACGAGTACAACATTAAACAAATGTAGGTCTAAGTAATTGTTCTACTATTTAGGTTTGCTTAAAAAAATTAGTTACGTTTCATAGGAAGACAGCAGCATTGTAACAGCGCTTAGAAATAAACGCTCGTTGATCTTCAGTTAATTAAGTACAGCGATATTATTACTGAGTAATATGCCAGAATACTCTTCTCATTGTCAGTACAATTGTGCTACGCGCAGCGAGCTCGTGTGAAGCGCTGATAAAAGCCGCTGAACAAAGCATTTAGCAGTTAGTCTTATATAAAAGATGTAGATACTCAACGTTCTCGATACAACAAAAGATTATAATACTACGGTAAAAACTGAAAGTGGTGTTTCTTGACAATTTGTAAATACATCTGGATAGTATAATATAATATTTATTCGGATAAAGTTTGAAAATACGATACCGTAACAGAAACGAATTATCGATTCGAGATCTCAACGGCATTGACGAAGTGAAGCAATGACAACTCTGAAGACATGAGATCAAAGAGATTCTCTCCGTATAGATATTTTTACACTTGAGAGCACGACGAAAAATATATCTTTCTCAGGTAAAGAAGGTACTGGAATTCAAATAAAGAGAAATTATCAGAAATCACGATTTTCATACGCGAGTCTACCGCCCTATGGTTTTGACCGTAGTTTTGCACAAAACGTTTCATAAGATTTGGCAGCCATTTCATAGAAGCCCGTACTTCATAGAAACTACATTAGTTAGTATTGTTAGACGAACGGTCAGGTGTTGCTGGTGTTGTTATTATTATTGCGAATAATTCGGTGATATATTAATTCCTGATGCGAAAAGTAACATTAATATATTCTCGCGGAGATTTTGACTTCTTCATAGCAACGATACATCATTTTACTTGAGTCGATCTTCACGTCTGGCATCCCTTATGAAAAAGCAAATATTACTGACACAGAAATATTACTGGCAATTACATAGCAATATAGTATTACAGGATATCACAGAAAGTATTACAGAATTATTACTTATTACTTATTATAGAAAATATTATAGGATATCATTGAGAATATTACTAATAACTACACAGAACGTCAATAATTATTTCAAACCATTGCCAAAATATATTACTGCCAGTGTAGTTATCAGTAATATTCTCAATGATATATCCTATAATATTTCCTATAATAAGTAATAACCTGTAATATTTTTGTATCAGTAATATTTGCTTTTTCATAAGGGATGTCAAAATAGAAAATGTACTGAATAAATGGGGAAACTCAAGTATTCAAGAATACTGAATCAATAAAGCACGCGTGGCATGCGCTAATCAACGTTTGGATGTCGAATGACGTTATCGAAATGATTATTGCGTTTACAGTTCAAACAGCAAATCACTAATAAAAGAAGAACGATTATAGACTCAAGAGATGCGAGGAAGAAATGAATATCTTCTGTCTCAGTTCTCCATCTGGGGATTGAAACCTGATGTAATTCCGAGGAGTCCGCCTTTCGATGCGTCGAAATGGTGCTGAAATCCAAACTCGCCGGAGTTATATCAGTTCTTAGTCCCTTTCGCACTACCCTTCAACGTATGTTTGCAGTTTTGCGGGATCGGAAGGGTCGGATTCGGTGGACTTGTTAAAAAGCCGCAGCATATCGGTTGGTGCAACGTAACTCGCTCTCATATAGCAGCGAAAAGATAGCTAGTTTGGTGCCGTTCGAGATATAGCCATGTGTACTTATCCGTACATCGAGAGAATCCGAAGCAAGCTGCATACCTTGTGCTTGCACACGTGTATAGACACGATACATATACATACACTTAGGCATTACTTACATGACGATTCGCCTAACAATCCTAATGTGACTAAAAAAACACGATTGTTGGTCCCTCTACACTTTAGCTTTATCTTAAGTTGCTTATTGTCAGAAGAGAGCTAGAGGGGTAATAGTGATCTATCTATATAGGATACTCTCAAAACTAAAACAAAAGGGAAATAGAAAAAGAAGGGAGGAAAAAGAAAGAAGATAAAAATAGAAAACGAAAGATAAAGAGAAACAGGAAAGTGGGAGCTCTTTTTGGTATGGCGAAGGTACGTGCAACTAGATATAAAACATATTTTTCTATTGATCGGGGGGAGCGGGAAAATCATCCCCGATTGATGTGCCCCGACAACGGAGTACTACGCAAGAACAAAACAGCTACTACGGGCTAGACTAAGACTAAGAAGTACGATACAAAGATGCAATCATGCGGGGGAGTGTCAATGTCAATACTCATGCAGGTCGTACTCTAGAAAAAAGAAAGCTTGCGGAACTTGTTTCGTCGATCGCGGAAGTTTACCTGTTATCTCGAGATAAACGATGATTTATCGATATTGGTACAAAAGAGAGTGAACCTTTCAGTGTGACAGAAGGTAGTTCAGTTTTATAAGTACCACTCATTGCGCGTTTTTCAATCTTCCTCATTGTCCGCCGGAATTGTTAAGATCACTGCGCTGACATTCGATCGAAGTAAAGCTTTCTTTATAAGCATGGGCGTCCACAGGATTTTTTTCAAGAGAGGGCGTGATACAAAATATAATAATAATAGTAATATTAATAATAATATTATTACATATATATAATTTGTAGACTGCGGATATTTATGCAAAAAGATTTAACTGATGGATATTTTGCATAAAATGCATATTTTGCATAAATCAAATATATTATCTGCATAAAATACATATTTTTCATAAACTTTAAATATTTCATGTAATATTCAAGTAGGTATATAGTATGATTACATCATAATTATATGATGGAATACATAGCTAATTCGAGTTTCCGCAAAGACAGTAGGCATTTGAAACGAAATCTATTTTCGGATCCATATTGATGTTTTATGAGCATATCTGAGATCAGACAAACAGTTGAAAAAAAAAAAGGACAAACAATAATCTTACATATCCGAAGTGTTGTCTCCGCAAAATTGAGTATTTATGTAACGGCTCCGTTTAAAATCGGAAGAATAATATCGATGACTATGAATCGTCAATTTTGATTACGTGATTTATTTTGACGCTAAAAATGAGCAAAGTGTCAACATGAAAAGGCGCGTTAAGATCTCAGCACACGCTTTT
>NW_017275824.1:258584-331516 GCF_001594065.2 Cyphomyrmex costatus
GGGGGGGGGGCAAATGCCCTTTTTGCGTTTCCTTGTGGACGCACATGCTTATAAGTAGTTATTACGCAAACTAATTTCAAAATCATTGCGATTGCAAATGATCTAAAAAACGTAAAAGTAGATTTCAGTATTGTACGCGAGAATATCACATTCGGATAAATATATCAATCGATAATGTTTTATGCATTATCGATAGAACATTGCATACTTATAATATAATATTGATACAAATTCTAAGCACACCTCGCACAATAATCAAAGATATCTATATGAATTATGAATATTTTCTTCAAAAGTGACACGTTCAAAACAATCATCTGATTGATGTGTAATTATAACTTCAGAATTTCTTAATCTTCGCTCATAAAAGTACACAAGCGAACTCGTAAGAATGATAATTTGTTATATCATTTTTTTAAGCGAATTGACAAACATTGAAAGCAGGGAAAATTTGAGACGTGTTGCTTTTGAAAATAAGATAAAATATTGATATTTATTAGTTTAGATTTTTATCCTGATAGGCGTAACAGTCTGGTTTTAAAAAAATTTAATATTATAAAATGGTCTACAGACATTTTTTAATAAAAAAAATAAATAATGTGAAGGGTAGTCGTACCCAGCTTGCCTCGGGACATTGTTAGACAGAGTGTAGATGACACGCCGAAACATTTGTGGCTCCAGAGCAAGTATAAGTGCTATTAGAAGTACCAACACAGCGACAGCTATACTCGTCCAACACGCGCAGCTGGTTCTACCGGGTGTCTTCATCCTAGTCTTCGGTTCTATCGTATTACCTGAGCAAATCGACCGTACCACATCGTGTGTTTCTGCTATTTAAAGATTATCAATTGCCATGAATTATGGTCGCATATGTGAATTCTGATCAGTTGATTGATTAATTGACTGATTGACTGGCTGATTGATAGGATGATGGCTCCACCGCCATGTAATTAGTATGAGAAAGCCGAAAATAACAGAATAGCCACATTTTCGCGAAAGTCAAAATCGAGATAGATTAATTTTATCATTATTAAACTGTATGCTTACGATTAAACTCTCGCTGGTTCGAAAAAATATTGTCGATATATCAATTTATCATCAAATTAAGAAATTTCGAAAGACAAACTCAAGATTTAATCGCGTAACTATCTTCATTGTTTATTATGAGTAATGAAAATAATCTCATGCAATTTTTAGAAAAGCTTCTGTAAGCTTGCTCGTATTGTTTAGCATGATCAGATATACGCGCTGAATTTATGACGCTTTTTCCAGTAATTACTGCAATCTTAGTACAATCATTACAAATGCCCTATTATTTCGTCAGCGCCATTTCGATAAAGTCACGTAAAGATACTTCATTAAATTTTATTACACCGAATACATAAACAATGCGCCGACGTATAATAGATACACGTTCGATCGTTCAACATGGCTGATCGCAAATGAAAGTATACTAGTCCCAGGAAGCCTCTAATTACAAACCTCTCCATCTTAGTCAAGACCAACGAAAAAAACAAGAAAGTGAAAGAATGATGTTCTGGTCGAACATTTCCCAAACGTGAAGCAACATTTAGTCGACCACCATTAATCGTACATTGTCACAATTCCTCGAAGCACAAAGAAGAATATACTGCATGTTTTATGCAGATTTGTACGACTGCACTTCAAGCTTTATTTTTCCTTCCGGGGGTCATTACCCTTCTATAAAACGTACGACGCCATCGACATTGATCTTTGTGCAAAACATCATGACAGATCATGCAGTTCTCAAACAAGTAATTCCCATTTTGTTCTTTGCAACCTCAAGTCTCAAGCAATAGAAAATCAAAGGTCCTCTTAAAAATTAAAGAATTATGAAGACATTGATTATATCAAATTCAAGAAAGAATTTCTTTGAAATTTTAAAAACTTAACATACTATATAAGATATTATAAATAAATAATTGAAAAAGCTATTAAAACTGAGAGAAAATTTCAAATTCAAATTGTAAATAAATTAGTAGAGGATCTTTGATTGTCTCCAAACCCAAAATTACATTCCTGGAACAACTGTATATCTGCGATAGCTGTAACTTTAGGATTTAAATGATCTCAATCAACCAACTTTATCGTTCCAAGGATGATCTTCATCGATCAAGTTCCACCACCTAATATTAACTGTTTTCATGCAACTAGCGGAAAGTACAGGAAAATGCATAGGAGTTGCATACAAAGATAGCAGGGATTTAACACCAAGGCTCAACGTGTGTAATAATCTATGTACAGATATAATATATCTTTTCTTTTTTTCGGGCTCGTTCGTTCACATAATTCAGGAGGTAACCGATTAGCGAGGGAGAATTTGAGGGGTATGTACATTGCTTATGCAGAAGGTTAGCTGTGAGAGTGCGGTACCTTGGTCGTCCTCCAACGGGGACAGCTCCGCACCTTCGTGCAGTGCTACATCCGACCCGCTGGAACTGCCCAACGTACGCCTCTTGCTCGGGGATCTTCTTCTAGGTTGCGGCGAACCGTCACTATCGGTATCGCTGTGCATATCATGCCTTGAACTACCATCGTTTTTGTTGTTATTGTTGTTGTTGTTGCTGACAAACGTGTCAACACCGCCGCCATTTCCAGAACCGGGTGACGTGTCTTGAGAATACTGCACCTCCCACTGTTCATTCGCCGCTGTCCAAGAGACGGTCTCTTCGATTTCGGATCTCGTTAATTGTTCCGGAAGGCTTCTTAGAGCGGACTCCACATCCCCGTAGCCGCTGCCGCCGCTGGAAGTCATCGTTCTCATCACTCTCTCGGTCTTCTCAATATCTGACGTCTCGGACATCACATGTTGCACCATCGGCGCAACACCATCGGACTCTGATCTGCCGGACCTTATCGTAGTGGTAGAGGAATCGCCGAAATCGAAGATCTCGCTAGGTAGCGTATGAACGACCTGGTTTATCCTCTTAACAACCTCCTCACGCGTTACAGGTTGCAAAGTATCGTTTTCTGACGTCAAAGTCACAGTCCTCACCATTTCTACAATACCACCAGTCTCCAAAAGCTCCTTCAATTTTGTAGGATCAATCGATGAATCGTTGGTCACTGTAGTTGTTCGTATTTGCTCTACGGAAGGCATTATCTCCGTTCTACTGCATATCTCGGTCAAATTGTCCGTTTTAACTATCTGGATCGCATCACTCGATGGTATCTTTTTTTCCTCCTCTATCGTCTCTTTGATCAATTCCCTATCCTTAGTAACGTATTTGACAGTTTGTGAAACTGTCTGTGGATAGATGGCGTGATCTTCCGAGAATTTTATTGGAACGGATTCGGGATCGTCGCTCGATTTAGGCGCGTGAGACTCAATTTTGAAAGGTATCTTGTTCTTTGGACTGCTCTTGCTCGGTGACTGCATCTCCTGCGTTGGCTTGGAAGATTGTTCGATCGTTTTATGTGTTCGTGAGGCATCACTAAGCTCCAGATGGAACTCGGGTTTGGTAGACGGCTTGGTGGTGGAGAGACGCGGGGCGGGAACAGGTTGTTTTGATGGAGCAGAAGTAGCATGCCTCTCTACAGTCCCATCAATCTCAGCCGAATCATGCCCTGACCCATCCAAAAGGACATGGACAAGAACAGGAACAAGGACATAAAGCACATTGATACACACTAAGAATTTTAACTCTAGCCCAGCTGCCAAAGTTAGACTGGAAAGATTCGGAGAGTGTTTTCCTCGCATACACACGTGTACGCGCACATTACGCACTAACTTAACGAAAAACTTGCGCTTGGTGCACGCACGCACGCACGCACGCTGGGATATAGGAGAAGCAATCCCGGAGAGATGCGTCTCGCGCATGATGCGTGTGCGCGTGCATTGAGGTTCTGCCCGCTCATTTAGTTCTTTTTTTAGTTAGTATCAATATTGCAACTAGGATTAGTCTGTTTATCGAAAACGAAAGAGAATACACTCATTAAAAAACGGTGTCTGGTTGTAGCGTCTGAGTCTTACTAAAATGTACCATTATTTATTTCGAAGCAGACAAATGTCGCGTCGAAAGCATTTGAAATATTCCAAACTTTTCTTAAGATCACGCAATTAATTAAAAAAAGTAAAATCTAAACTATATTTCTTTGTCTTTTTTCCCAGAGAGATCACTTCCTCATCGATATAACGATACCATAATTTGCTAGACACGCTATGTAACTGACTAAACTACTCGACGAATATATATTATATTGTATATATAATAGATTAATTTTTTCGAGCAATATAAAAGCTCTATCTCTTGTCTTCAACAATATAAAAAAAGAGACTCGGTAACTATTTAGTAAGAGACGTGCGCATAGTATCAGTTAGTGTAAAAGCGTCGGCAGGTGCTAACTATGGAAGATAAAGCTAAATATAAATGAGGGCACCAAAAAACAAAGTTTTCTACCATTATTGATCTTCTATCGGAGATGATGATCCGCGTACGTGAACTCTTTTACATTTTATCCGAGTCGATTTTACATTACCTGTTTTCGTCGAGGTGTACGCCTGGTGCGCCAGGTTTTGTGCCCGTCGTGCAGCCTCTTTAGTCACGTCTGAAAAGTTCACACAGAAAAAAATATTGAGTTTACATTGGGAATCGGCAAATACGACATTGAAAGCAATGATTCAACAAAGATTAGATGATGGATGATGTTTTTTTCTCTGCATGGCATACCTCGGTTCATGCTTCACTAGTTGTGGTATTCCTGTTAATTTCAATGAGACATAATTACCGCATAATCGTAAACACGTGATCTCTATATGTTATACGCTACAAACGAAAAAAAGAGACACGATTGGAGCGACAAAATAAGAATTCGGCGTTCAAGAAGTAATACTAGGAAAATTATCCATTGTGGTAAGAGAGACGTTTAAAAAGTAGCGCAAAAACCTGGAACCATGCATTAAATAGATGTTAACAAAATCGTTAAGACGTAACTGAAAATAAGTGCAGCAAATAATTAAATGTAAGTACATATAGGTATATCGTTGCTCTTTCAGACATCTCTTTAAATCTTCATACTATAACGAATTCTTCCTGGTTTAATTTTATCTTAAATATAATCATAATTAAACATATCGTCTCGTTTATGCAAAATTGGTTTCGATTAACAATATACCCATTCGATATACATGGAAACATAAGGAAAATTTAAAACAATACGCAGAAAATTATAAGAGGAACAAGCGGTAGTATGATTGTCTCGGATGTTGTCGATTGGTTCTACGGATCGTGAGATGATAAATTAATGGACTGAAAATGAATGAAAGATTAGAGTGTTAGATTTCATTAATGTGACTGACGAAGGTGCATGAATGTATATATATATATATATATATATGTATATATATATCTTTCTCTTTTTTTGCTCTCTGATGTCACGAGAATAACTAGTAAAACTGAAGTTACAGAGAAGCGTCAACTTAATCATTAATCATGTTACACACAGCTGGTATATGTAATATATAATATATAGATATAGATATGGATAACGCAAGATTATTGCAAGATACCTTCGGTTCTACTGTCAGTGAACTCGGCGAGTGAACTGGGTGGCGGTGGAGTTGTTCGCACAGACTTTGTCACGATTGTGGTGACGGAGTGCCGTGTGCGAGGCTCGGGATGCCCTACTTTGGTTACTGTCTCTATTACTCTACGCGAATTACCCGAATCGTCTGCGCCTGTCTCTTTATCCAGACTTTTCTTTTGTGGAATGTGAGATACTTTCTTAACGCTAACTGTCTCGGTTAAATGCTCGACGCCACCGGACGTCTCTGACCTGCCAGCTACATCGGATCTACGAACTACTTCCTGAACACTCTCGCCTGTGCGTTTCGATCCTACTCTATCATCTTTTCTTTTTGTCGCTGGTATTTCAGTCACTTTGCCCGTTCTCTTAGTGATAGGCGAAGCTTTACCCGTGATTTTCGCGTTCATTGGTAACTGTGACGTCTTCGGGGGACTCTTTCTTACGATTTTAACGGCACTGACAGATTTTTCTTTAGCGTCAGTTGTCAATTTGGCGGATTTATCTTTCGCTTGAGCAAGATTACTCTTAGCTCGAGCTTCTTCCACGGTTGCTTCCTGCTTGGCCTCTTTCAGGAAATCCTTCATATCATCTGTTGCATCTTCTACTGCATGCTTGGCGCTTTTCACTACGCCTGATAAAAAACTACCTGCTTTTTGTTTGACCTTTTTAGGATCTTTCGCGGTTTTGTCCTTAACAGTCTCTGCTGTACTGGCGACTGCGCTTGTACCAGTCGTCAATTTTCCTTTGACTACACGTGTATCTTCTTTTGCTTCTGTACGTTTAGTCTTTTGTATCACACCTTGATCAATAGTCTTAACTTTTTCCCCAGCTTGCGCCATACTATGCCCTGTCTTACTTCCCGTCGTTTTCACAGGAGAGATCGTTTTGTCCTTTGCACCTTTTATGCTGGAAATACCCTTCTCTTTAACGTCTTTCGTTCCTTTCACAACTTTATCCGTAGAGGTTTTAATTTCACCAATGGCTTTATCCTTCGCCTTTTCGAGTCCTTTTGATCTCGTCGCCACGACTTCTCTAGCGAGTACTTCATCAGTAGTTGCTTCTTGCCTGGTTATTTCCAGAAAGTCCTTCACGTCGTCGGAAATTTCCTTTTCGGTTTGCTTTGCCCTCTGAACTCCAGACAAGAGATCAGAACTTTTGTCCTTCGCTGTTTTAGCATCTTTTGCAAGTTTATCTTTGACTGCTTTGGCACCGTCAGCAACAGCATCGGCACTTGTTAGTAATTTATCTTCCACCGCAGTTGTATCTTCTTTAATTTCTTTATTGAAACTTTCTCTGGCATCCCCTGTACTATATGCAATATCTGTGATTTTACATTCCATTTTATCATCAACCTTTTTTATTTCAGTTGCTAACTTATCAACTGCAATCTTCGTGGTGTCTGCTACTTGAATCACTATGTCAGAAACTTTATCTTTAACGTCCTTAACATCAGCTACTACTTCTTTTGTAACACTTTTCTTGTGTTCCAGTTTCTTTACACCAACCGCTGCGGTTTCTGTAGCACGAATTTCTAATTTTGCCTCATGCTTTGTCTCGTCTAGAAATTCTTTAACGTCATCCTTTGCACTTCCAACAGCATGTTTTGCGCCTTTAACTATTCCCGAGAGAAAACTGGATCCCTTTTCTTTAACTTTTTTCACTTCTTTAGTTGCCTTGTCTTTAGCTGCTTCAGCACCATGGGCCACAGTTTCAACTTCTGCTAATTTCTCTTTCACCTTTTTGGTATCATCCTGTACTTCCTTGACAACTGAATCTTTGGTATCTGCAACTTTTTGTGTAACATCCTGTGCTGTTAAATACAATTTATCATCAACTTTCTTTACTTCTGTTGTTATTTTGTCTTTAGCAGCTTTACTTGCATCTGTAGCCTTTTGAATATCTTCCGAGACTTTTTCAAAGACTTTTTCTTTCGCTGTAACGATAGTTGTATCCTTAGTATCTTTTATTTCAGCAATAGCTTGATCAGTTGTATCTTTTAAGTCAGTGACAAGAGCATCCTTTTTATGTTCTAATTCTTCCCATCCAGCTGTTGCGGCTTCCTTAACACGAGTTTCTTCCAGTTCTACTTCTCGTTTCGTTTCATCTAAAAATTCTTTTATATCGTCTGCTGCGCTTTCAACAGAATGTTTGGCACCTTTAAATATTCCTGATAGAAAACCGGTTCCTTTTTCTTTAACTTTCTTTGCACCTTTAGTCGCTTTATCTTTAGCAACTTCGCTACCATCGGCTACAGCGCTAATACCAGATGACATTTTTTTTTTTACCAATTTTGCATCATCTTTCACTTCTCTAGCCGCTGCATCCTTAGCATCTATAATGTCTTGTGCAATATTTTCCGCGGTTATTTCTATTTTTCCACCAATCCTCTTTGTTTCTGTTACAACTTTCTCACCAGCTGCTTTTGTGGTATCAGTAATTTTATGAGCATCTTTGGAAATGCCATCAGTAACTTTGTCCTTTTTATCTTTTATGACAGAAACTGTTTTATCCTTTGCATCTTTCACATCAGCGACAGTTTTGTCTATTACCTCCTGGATTCCGGCGATCGCCGAGTCCTTTTTGTCTTCCAAATTTTTGAGATCAGCGGCTATTTCTTTCTCACCGTATTCTTTTTCTATAGAAGCTTCTCTTTTTGTTTCATCCAAAAATTCCTTGACGTTGCCAGATGCATCTTCTACAGTATGTTTTGTACCTTTAAATATCCCAGAAAAAAAGCCACTTGTTTTTTCTTTCGTTTTCTTCGCTTTATCTTTTGCACTATCCACAGCTTCCGCGGCCGAGTCAGCGCTTGTTGTCAACTGCCCTTTCATCTTCCTTGTATCTTTTTTCACTTCTTTAACCGTTGCATCTTTAATATCTTTGACAGCTTGTGCAACATCTATTGCGGTTTCTTCTATGTTGTCACCGGTTTTTTTCGTTTTTGCTACTACTTTCTCGCCGGTTGCTTTTGTGGTATCAGCAACTTTCTGCACATCTTTAGAAATTTCTTCGACAATTTTATCCTTTTGATCTTTAACAACAGAAACTGCTTTATCCTTTACATGCTTCGCATTATCTGCTACTTGTTCAATTTCAATCGTTAATTTTTCTTTCATCTCTTTTGTACCTTCCTGAACTTCTTTTGCGGCTGTGTCTTTCGCACTTGCAACTCCTTCTGCAATGTCAAGACCCATCAAATTAATTTTTTCGCCGATTTCTTTTGTTTTGGATGTTATTTTAGTTGCGACAACAACAATATCTTCAGAGACTTTTTCAGTAACTTTGTCTTTTGACTCTTTTACTGCGACAACAGTCTTATCCTTGGTATCTTTTATTTCAGTAACAGCTTGATCAGTCGCATCTTTTATATCAATAACAACAGCATTTTCTTTATGTTCTAGTTCTTTCAATCCAGCTGCTGCTGCTTCCTTAGCACGAGTTTTTTCTAATTCCGCTTCCCGTTTCGTTTCATCTAGAAATTCTTTAACATCGTCTGCCGTGCTTTCAACAGAATACTTGGCGCCTTTAAATATGCCTGACAGAAAACCAGATCCCTTTTCCTTTGTTTTCTTTGCTCCTTTAACTACTTTATTTTTAACAGCGTCAACATTTTCAGTTACAGCTTCAACTCCAATTGACATTTTCTCTTTGATTATTTTGGCCTCATCTCCACCTTCTTTAATGATTGTATCTTTCGAATGCGAAATTCCATATGCAATGTCTTGTGATGTTGAATCCACTTTCTCACCAGCTTTTTTTACTTCTGATGCTGCTTTGTTTTTAACAGCTTTACCTGCATCAACCGCTTTCTGAATATGTTCCGAAGCTTTTTTAGCAACTGTATCTGTCGTATCTTTTACTGCGGCGACAGTTTTATCCTTAGCTTCTTTTATTTCAGCGACAGTTCCATTTGCCGTGTCTTTCACATCACTAACAACAGCATCCTTCTTATGTTCCAATTCTTTTATATCAGCAACTGCAGCTTCTTTAATACGAGCTTCTTCTAATTCTGCCTCATGTTTTGTTTCATCTAGAAATTTTTCAACATCGTCAGCAGCATCTTCTACAGCATGTTTAGCACCTTTAAATATACCAGAAAAGAAACCACCTGCTTTTTCTTTAGTTTTTTTCGCTTCTTTCGACACTTTATCCTTTACACTATCTGTAGCTTCTGATGCTGCATCAGCGCCAAGTGCTAATTTTTCTTTCACTAATTTTGCATCTTCTTTTATTTCTTTAATTGCTGCATCTTTAGTATCCTTAGCAGTTTGTGCAACTTCTGCCGCAGTTTCCTCCATTTTTTCTCCGATTTCCTTGGTCTCATCTGTTACTTCCTCTTTAGCTGCTTTCGTGGCATCGGCAACTTTCTCAACAACTTTATCTTTTTGGTCTTTTAGTGTAGACATTGTTTTATCTTTTGCACCTTTTGCATCGGTGATGGCCTTGTCTGCGACCTTTTGAACTTCAGTAATAACAGCATCTTGCTTATCTTTCAAATTTTTGAGACTTGCAGCAACTTCTTCCTTAGCACGTTGTTTTTCTAATGAAGCTTCTCTTTTCGTTTCCTCCAAGAATTCTTTAATATCGTCAGTTGCGTCTTCCACGGTATGTTTTCCTCCTTTAAATATACCAGAAAAGAAACGGCCTGTTTTTTCTTTAGCTTTTTTTGCTTCTTTCGTTGCTTTATCCTTTATGCTGTCTGCAGTTTCCACAACAGCATCAACATCTGCTGTCAATTTTTCTTTTATTTTTATCGTATCCTCTTTTACTTCTTTAATCCCTGCGTCTTTAGTGTTCTTAACACTTTTCGTAATATCTGTGGTAATGTCTCTTGCTTTCTTAGCATCCTTTGAAAGTTCTTCCTCAATTTTGGAAATTGCTTTATCCTTCGCATCTTTCGTATCAGTAATGGCGTGATCAGCAGCTTCTTGAACTTTAGTTATAACAGCATCTTTTTTATCTTTTAGATCTTTTATTCGTGCGTCAAGCGTCTCTTTGACATGTTCTTCTTCCAAAGCGGCTTCCTTTTTGATTTCATCTAAAAATTCTTTGTCATCAGCTGCATCTTCTACAGCGTGTTTCGCACCTTTGAATATTCCGGAGAAGAAACCACTCGTTTTTTCTTTAGCTTTCTTCGCTTCTTTCATCGCTTTTTCTTTTGTACCATCCACAGCCTCTACAGTAGTATCAACACCTGCTGCCAATTTTCCTTTTACTAATTTCTTATCTTCTTTTAATTCCTTAATTGCTGTATCTTTAGTATCTTTAATATCTTGCACAACATCCGCTGCAGTTTCTTCTATTTTCTCACCAATTTTTTTCGTTTTAGCTGCTACTTTTTCACCGCCTGCTTTCGTCGCATCGGTAACTTTCTGTACATCTATCGAAACTTCTTCCACAATTTTATCTATTTTGTCTTTGGCAGTAGAAATAACTTTATCTTTTGTCTCTTTCGCGTCATCGGCAACTTTGTCTGCAGCTTGATGAATATCAGAAACAACCGTATCTTTCTCATCTTTCAAATCTTTAAGTCTTTGAGTAATTTCTTCTTTAGCGTGTTCTTTTTCTACTGAAGCTTCTCTTTTCTTTTCATCCAGAAATCCTTTGGCATCATTAGTTGCATCTTCTGCAGCATGTTTCGCACCTTTAAATATGCCAGAAAAGAAACGACCCGTTTTATCTTTAGCTTTCTTTGCTTCTTTCGATACTTTGTCCTTTGCACTATCCGCAGCTTCTACGGTAGCATCAGCACTTGTAGTTAATTTTTCTTTTATTAATTTTGCATCTTCGTTTACTTCTTTAATAGCTGAATCTTTAGTATCCTTGGCAGCTTGTGCAACATCTACCGCAGTTTCCTCTATTTTTTCTTCGACTTTTTTCGTTTCATCTGCTACTTTCTCACCAGCTGTTTTCGTGGTGTCAATAACTTTATGCGCATCTTTAGAAACTTCCTCGAAAACCTTATCCTTTTTGTCTTTTACTGCGGAGACAGTTTTATCTTTAGCATCTTTTGTGACGGTTTTATCAGCAACATTTTGAATATTAGTAACAAGAGTTTCTTTTGTATCTTTCAAATCTTTAACGTCTGCAGCGATTTTTTCCTTAGTTCGTTCTTGTTTGAAAGTAGTTTCCTTTGTCTCATCTATAGATTCTTTTACATCGTCAGATACTTCTTCTACAGAATGCTTCGCGCTCTTAAATATTCCTGAAAGAAAGCCACTACCCTTTTCTTTAGCTTTCTTTGATTCCTTAATTACTTTATCTTTCGTAGTCGTAGCACTTTCTACTACAGCATCACTACCTGCCTTTAATTTCTCTTTCGCTACTTGTACATCTTCTTTTACTTCCTTTGCCACGCTATCTTTAGCATTTGCAACACTTTGTGCGATATCGTCAGCAATTTGTTTTGTATCTGTAACTAAATGATCGCTTGTCGCTTTAGTGCCGTCAATAGTCTTGTCGACTTGGTCAACTATTTCCTCAGCAATACGATCTTTAACTTCTTTTGCTTCGGAAATCACGCGATCGGTTTTGAGCTCAAGATTTTTTAGTTTGGCTTCTGCTGCTTCGTTGACATGTGCTTGCTCTAACGCTGCTTCCTTTCTCGCTTCGTCCAGAAATTCTTTTACATCATCTACTACACTGTCCATGGAATGTTTCGATCCTCTAAATATTCCCGAAAAAAAACCACTAGCTTTTTCCTTAGCTTTCTTCGCCTCTCTAGTTGTCTTGTCTTTAGTGACTTCTGCTGAATCCAAAATAGATTCAGCTTTGGCAGATAATTTTTTGTTTATAACGGTAGCGTCTTCTTTTATTTCTATTTCAGTTGCATTCTTAATATTATGCCCAACATCTACCATGGAGGTTTCTACTTTTTCGACTACGTCCTTGGTCTTTGTAATTACGTCATCACGAGCTGCTTTCAAATCATGTGTTGCTTTATCTATGTCTTTATCAGCTATATCAACAAACTTGTCTTTTGTATCTTCCGCGATAGAAACTGTTCTATCTTCGGCATCCTTCATGGTTTTGCCTATAGCTTCTTTTGCACTATGCACTATATCATCTTTCTCGCGATCTAACTCTTCCAATTCTTTAGTCGCTTCCTTTTTAGCATCGCTTAAATGTTCCTTCTCATCCTGAGATATATCTTCCGTAGCATGTTTCGAACTTTTGAATATACCAGAAAAAAATCCACTAGTTTTTTCTTTAACTCTTTTTGCTTCTTTTGTTGCTTTATCTTTTGCACTGCCCGCAGTTTCTACAGCACTATCAGCGCTTTTTGCTAATTTATCTTTTACGAATTTTGTATCTTCTTCCATTTCCATAATCGCTGCATCTTTAACACCTTTCGCATCCTGCACGACATCTGTTGCAGATTCTTCCATTTTCTCACCAAATTTCTTCGCCTCTGTTGCAATTTTTTCACCAGCTATTGTTGTGGTATCAGTAACCTTTTGAACGTCTTTGGAAACTTTCTCTGTAATTTTATTTTTCTTATCTTTCATAGTAGTAATAGTTTCATCTTTCGTGTCTTTCACATGAGTGATGATTTTGTCTACGGATTCTTGAACCTCAGTTGCGACAATGTCTTTTTTACCTTTCAAATCTTTAAGCCCCGCAGCAATTTTTTCATTAGTGCGCTCTTCCTCCAAAACAGTTTCCTTCTTCGCCTCATTCATAAATTCTTTGACGTCATCAGTAGCATCTTCTACGGCATGTTTTGCACCTTTAAATATACCAGAAAAGAAACCACTTGTTTTTTCCTTAGCTTTCTTCGCTTCTTTTGTTACTTTTTCCTTTGTGCCGTCCGCAGTTTCTGCTACCGCATCAGCGCCAGCTGCTAATTTTTCTTTCACTAACTTTGTGTCATCTTTTACCTCTTTAATTGTTGCATCTTTAGTATCCTTTGCAATTTGTACAACTTCTGCTGCAGTTTCCTTCATTTTTTCTCCGATTTTATTGGTTTCATCTGCTACTTTCTCATCGGCTGCTTTCGTGGCGTCTACAACTTTTTGCGCATCTTTGGAAACTTCCTCGACAACTTTATTTTTTCTGTCTTTTACTGTAAAGACGGTTTTATCTTTTGCTTCTTTCGCTTTATCGACGGTTTTGTCCACGGTTTCTTGAACGTCACTAACAATGTCTTTTTTATCTTTCAGACTTGCAGCAGCCTTTTCTTTGACACGTTCTTCTTCGATTTCAGCTTCTTTTTTCGCCTCATCTAAGAATTCTCTAACGTCGTCTGTCATATCTTCTACAGCGTGTTTCGCACCTTTAAAAATACCAGAAAAGAAACCACTTGTTTTTTCCTTAGCTTTCTTCGCTTCTTTTGTTACTTTTTCCTTTGTGCCGTCCGCAGTTTCTGCTACCGCATCAGCGCCAGCTGCTAATTTTTCTTTCACTAACTTTGTGTCATCTTTTACCTCTTTAATTGCTGCATCTTTAGTATACTGTGCAATTTGTGCAACTTCTGCCGCAGTCTCCTCCACTTTTTCACTGATTTTCTTGGTTTTATCTGCTATTATTTCATTAGCTTCTTTTGTAGCGTCGGTAACTTTCTGCGCATCTGTGGAAACTTTTTCGACAATTTTATCTTTTTTGTCTTCTACTGCAGAGACGATTTCATCTTGTGTGTCTTTTACGTCAGTGATGACCTTGTCTGCAGCTTCTTGAATTCCTACAATCATAGCACTTTCTGTATCCTTGAAATCTTTAATATTTGCGACATCTTCTTCTATACGTTTTTTTTCTAATAATGCTTCACTTTTAGTCTCATCTAAAAATTCTTTAATGTCGTCAGTTGTATCTTCCACAGTATTTTTAGCGCCTTTAAATATACCAGACAGAAAACCACTGGTTTTTTCTTTAACCCTTTTTACTTTTTCTTTCGTACCTTCCGCAGTTTCAGCAGCAACATAGACATCTGCTGTCAAGTTATCTTTCTTTGTATCTTTGCTCACTTCTTTAACTGCTATATCCTTAATGTGCTTGGCAGTTTCCGCAACTTCCGTCACAGTCTCTCCTATTGTTTCATTGATTTTCTTCGTTGGTATTTTCTCATCAGCTGCTTTGGCGGTATCCGAAATTTTCTGACTACCCTTGGAAATTTCTTCAACAATTTCATCATTCTTGTCTTTTACTGCAGAGATTGTTTTCTCTTTTGCATCTCTCGTTTCAACAACAACTTTATCTAATTTATTTACAACTTCTTGAATCTCAGTAACGAGTGTGTCTTTCTTGTCTTTCAAATTTGTTATACTCGCAGCAGATTTTTCTTTGGCACGTTCTTCTTCAAGCGCAGCATCCTTTTTCGTTTCATCAATGAATTCTTTAACGTCATCAGCTGCGTCTTCTACGGCATTCTTAGCACCTTTAAAAATACCGGAAAAGAAACTAGTTGTTTTTTCTTTTGCTTTCTTTGCCTGTTTTGTCGTTTTATCCTTTGTGTTATCTACAGCATCAGCACCTAAAGCTAATTTTTCTTTTACTATTTTCGTATCTTCCTTTACCTCTTTAACAGCTGCATCATTAGTCTCCTTGATAGCTTGCGCAACATCTACAGCGGCATATTCCATTTTTTCACCAAATTTCTTTGTTTCTGCTGTTATTTCTTCACCGGCAGCTTTTGCTATATCGGCAATTTTCTCAGCATCTTTCGAAACTTCTTCTACGAGCTTATCTTCCTTATCTTTTATTACAGAAACAGTTTTATCCTTAGCTTCTTTTACGTCAAAGAAGACTGCGTCTGCAGTTTGCTGAACTTTGGTTACAACTGTATCCTTCTTATCCTTTAAATCTTTAGTATTTGTCACAACTTCTTTAATACGTTCTTTTTCTAAAGAAGCTTCCCTTCTTGTCTTATCCAAAAATTCTTTAACATCATCAGATGTATCTTCAGCGACATACTTTGCACCTTTAAAGATGCCAGAGAAGAAACCACTGGTTTTTTCTTTAGCTTTTTTCGTTTCCTTCGTAGCTTTATCTTTTGTGCTATCTGCAATTTCTGCAGCAGCAACACCTGCTGGCCATTTTTCAGTCATTAATTTAGTATCTTCTTTCATTTCTTTAACTGTTGCATCTCTACTATCCTTAAGGTCATGCGCAACATCTGTTGCAGTTTCTTCCACGTTTTTACTAACCTTCTTGGTTTCTGCTCCAACTATGTCACTAGCTGCTTTCATAGCGTCGGCATTTTTTTGCGTTTCTTTGTAGATTTCCTCGATAACTTCATCCTTTTTATCTTTTGGTGTAGAAACTGTTTTATTTTTTGCTTCTTTATCAGCGGTTTTCACAGTTCCTTGAACTTCACTAACAGCAGTATCTTTTTTATCTTTCAGATCTTTCAGACTGGCAGCAGCCTTCTCTTTAGCACGTTCTTCTTCGACTTCAGCTTCTTTTTTTGTCTCATCTAAAAATTCTCTAACGTCGTCTGTCGCATCTTCTACAGCATGTTTTGCACCTTTAAAAATACCGGAGAAGAAACCACCTGATTTTTCATTAGTTTTCTTCGCTTCTTTTGTCACTTTTTCCTTTGCACTGTCCATAGTTTTTGCTGTCGTATCAGTGCCAACTGCTAATTTTTCTTTCACTAATTTTGCATCTCCTTTTAGTTCTTTAATTGTTGCATCTTTAGTATCCTTGGCAATTCGTGCAACTTCTGCTGCAGTTTCCTCCATTTTTTCTCCGATTTTCTTAGATTCATCTGCTATTTTCTCACTAGCTTCTTTTGTGTCATCGGCAACTTTCTCAGCATCTTTGGCAACTTCCTCGACAACTTCATCGCTTTTGTTTTTTAGTGCAGAAACTGTTTTATCTTTTGCTTCTTTCACTTTATGGGTGGTTTTATCCATTGTTTCTTGAACTTCACCAACAACAGTGTCTTTTTTATCTTTCAGATCTTTCAGACTTGCAGCAGCCTTTTCTTTGACACGTTCTTCTTCGATTTCTGCATCCTTTTTCGTCTCATCTAAAAATTCTCTAACGTCGTCTGTCGCATTTTCTACAGCGTGTTTCGCACCTTTAAAAATACCAGAAAAGAAACCACTTGTTTTTTCCTTAGCTTTCTTCGCTTCTTTTGTTACTTTTTCCTTTGTGCCGTCCGCAGTTTCTGCTACCGCATCAGCGCCAGCTGCTAATTTTTCTTTCACTAACTTTGTGTCATCTTTTACTTCTTTAATTGCTGCATCTTTAGTATACTGTGCAATTTGTGCAACTTCTGCCGCAGTCTCGTCCACTTTTTCACTGATTTTCTTGGTTTCATGTGCTACTTTCTCACCAGCTTCTTTCGTGGCATCGGCAACTTTCTCCGTATCTTTGGAAACTTCCTCGACAACTTTATCTTTTCTGTCTTTTATTATAGAGACCGTTTTATCGTTTGCTTCTTTTGCTTTATCGATAGTTTTATCCATAGTTCTTTGAACTTCACTAACAGCAGTGTCCTTTTTATCTTTCAGATCATTTAAACTTGCAGCAGTTTCCTCTTTAGCACGTTCTTTTTCCATTTCAGCTTCTTTTTTCGTCTCATCTAAGAATTCTCTAATATCATCTGTCGCATCTTCTACAGCGTGCTTCGTACCTTTAAATATGCCAGATAGAAATCCTGCACCTTTGTCTTTTGCTTTCTTCGTTTCCTTGGTCGTTCTGTCTTTTGCGGCTTCAGTGCTATCCACGACATCACGTGTTTTCTCTTCTACTTTTTTAGCAATCACGTCTTTACCATCCTTCGTAACTTTACTAACGTCTTCTGCTGCAATTGTAATGTAATGGTCAATTTTCTTTATCTCCGTTGACAATTTATCATCTTTATCTTTCGAATCTGTCAATTCACCCATGATATTTGCCATATACCGTGAATCCTCTAAGAACGTTGCAGTTATTTCTCGTAAATCGTCGTGGCCACTATCTGGCAATTCAAGCGAAGGTGTCTTCTCCTTAGATCTACTCCTGGATCTGGAACTTCTCGCTTGTTTAGGACTTCTGAATATACCGAAAATGCCGCCTCCCTTATCTTTTTCGACGGCTTCATCTTCAGGAATGATAGTTTTTCTTATTTCCTCCTCTGTAGGAGGAGTTTTTATAATCCTCTCTGATAACTTTTCTTCAGCTTGATGCTGCAGATTCTCTGCCATTTGTTTTGTGTCTTCTAGAAGCTTCGCCGTTACTAATCGAACTTCTTCGTCTCCGCTATCAAAAGAGGTCTCCTTAGAAGAACTTTGTTCTCGAGATCTATTTCTCTTTTTACTTTTGAGTTTTGGGCTCTTAAACATACTGAAAAAGCCGCCACTCTTTTCTTTGATATCGTCGCCCATCTCTTTCTCTGTCTCGGGTGCTTTGGATTCCGGCGTATCAGATTTTATTTCTGCAGTAGGTTTTTCAACATCTCTTTTCTCTTCCTTTTGAATTTTTTCCTTGTCAATGTCCGCTTTCCCGTTTACCTCTTCGTGGATAGTCTTTTCCATTTTCATCGTGGTTTTAACAATATCGTAAGATTTATTGACTTTGTCAGCGAGAACATCTTCGTAATGAGTGGTCGACACAAAAGTTCGTATCTCTTCTTTAGGAGTGACTTTTGTATTATCGCTTTTGTATGCGATCGGTAACACGGTAGAGTCAGCTACCTTCCGCATGTCATCCAAGAGTTTCTCCGTTACGGCTTTGATTTCCTCATCGCCACTATCAAAAGATGTTTCCTTCGATTTGAGCTTTTTCTCTTTGGATTTTGGACTCTTAAAGATGCCGAAGAAGCCACCCTTTTCCTTTATTTGATCTTCTTCTTTTTCATCATCCTTACTAGATTGTTGTTCATCCAAAGTGATCTTTGCTTTGCTTTTAGCATCCTCGATAACTTTCGCGCCGGTTTTCACAGCTTTTTCCGTTTCTTGTTCAATTATACAAGGCATTTCGATAATCTGAGATGCTTCAGCCTCTTTTTCCTTTTCCTTCATTTGTAATTCTAACAATTCCTCGTTTTCCTTTGCGATTGCTGCTAGCTTTTTCTTCTCTTTTTTTGCAATTTGCTCTGCAGATTCTTTAGGTTTCTCAACATGTATAACAGGTAAGATAGATCCATCTTCATCTTTTTTAGACTTACTTTTGAACAAACTCGAGAAGAAACTCATCTTATCTTTATCGTCATCATCGGTCTCGGCAGCATCTGCTTTTTTGTCTTCCTTCTCCACTGACTTAACAAGACCTTCGTAAGATACATGCATACCTGCAGCAATTCGTCGAGAATCTTCCAAAAATTCCACAGTAGCTGTTCTCACATCGGGTGCAGTTGTAATTTCTGGTAATCTGCTGTCAAACTGCGAATTCGTTACTTCGCTAGAGAGAAATTCTGGTTGTTGTTCTGAAACTTTCGTTACGACTATCTTCGATTCCTCGTCACCACTATCAAAGGACGTGTCCTTAAAACCTTTCTTGCCTCTCTTTAATTTGGAGCCTTTAAAAATTCCCAAAAATATTCCGCCGCTCTTATCCTTCGTTTTCTTCTCTTCGTCTGATTTATCTTCCATGCTGTCTGTCGAATGTGGCACATTGTAAACATCTTCGTAAGCCGATGTTTTCACAGTTTTTGTTACAGTATCTTTATCCTTCTTTTCCTTATCTTTATCTTTATCCCTGTCTGCTGGAGTTTTTATTTCTGATTTCTTTTGATCAGTTTGAACTATTACGCCAGCCTTTACCGTTTTTCGAGTAACAGTCGCATCCGTAGGAGCTGCGCCTAACTTTTCGTCGACTTCCTTACCTTCTTTAGACAGTTTCTCTTTCTCGCTAACAACGTCTTTTTTATCGGGGAGAACAATTACCGTTTCTTTCGTAGTCACGGTCTCAGTCGGAGTCTGTTTTATTACCGTAGTCTTAGTTACTACTGTCTGGCCTACTTTCGGATCACTACTAACAGAAACAATTGTTTTTGAAGTGCTAACTTTGGGATCCGGCGTCCCACCACGATGTTGCTTAATCATCGGCGGTTCGATACTAGAGATTTGCTCTAATTTGGGAACGAAACCTTCCGGCTCGGTGGCCGCTTGATCTACATGAACATTAATTACAGTCTGCCCTATCGCACCCCGCGCCTCTTTATTGTCCCGCGCATCATCATCATCATAAACCACCGACCACCCTTCCTTCGCTAACTTCCCCTTCTCTTTCTCTGCGTCTGCTATTACACCTGTTAATTAAGTATAATATATATTTTAGGCATCTGTATACGTGGTAGCAAAATAAAGGAACACAATTTTATTGTCAATTTCGTCATCATTAGTGTAAGCTGGCTCGCTCTTTGATTGCTCTTTTGATTGAACTGCGGTTAGACTGTAGTAGTGTGGTTTGTGCGTGGAGTGTATGTGCTGTGGAGCAGCCATCTTTTCACTACATCGTTATATACGCAAGGCAAGTGTGATTTAAGAAGGAGAAGTAACATCAATTGCTACCAACAATCAATATCAGTATTGATTGTTGGTAGCAATTATATTATACTACGTACTTTGTAATATGCAACGTATATTATACTACGTACTTTGACTTTTCAATAAATTGTATTGAAATGTTCCCAGTAGCTTGCAACTTCGAAATGTTTTTTCTATGAAAATACTTCAATTAGTATTATAATATTAACTATGAAATGAATTAGTTAAAGATACTAAAATGAAAGACGCTAAAGATATTAAAATGAAGCTGTTAGAGAATATAAAGGACATATATTCAGCTTCGTAAAAAAACTCTTGATTACTGTTTTAAGTGACAACAACAGTCAATTGCTATTAGTAATGACTTTAGTAATTTTTAATCTATCAGTTATATAGGTAAAGGAAACAATATTCTGATAGCCCACGCGACAACGATCTTTTCTAATGACAGCTGCTCCGTGCGAGCACACAATTAGGCCCACATATTGGCCATTCATGCAACGCCAAATAATTGCAGCGAAACCTTGCTGAAACAAATTAATCTAAAAGTGTTCGCGAAGTATTAAGGATATTAGTGGGGATGATTAAATGAGATATAAAAATTATTGTATATTATATAAGTAATAGCTGTTTAAGGCCGAGATAAAATAATCCGTTATTATTTATAAAATAAAAAAGCAAGCTGGTAAAATTCCGAAGAGATCCGCATTGGCTTCCAGAACCTGTGAGTGAACGGCGTAGAAACAAATATTTAGTGCTTATGTACGTTACTTGCACTCTGCAAACGTACAGTTTTCTTTATGAGACAAATTTTATGCATTGACGTGAATCGTGTCCAGAATCATAAAAATAATAATATTCCTTATATTCATTGTATTATAACATTTATTCGACCGCAACGTTTCGCTGAAATAAGATCGTGCACAACTGTTTGATTGAATACTTACGTAAAAATTAAAGCTTGCTTCATAAATGACGATAATAAGTCACAAGTGAAAATTCAATGTACGAGATCGATTAGCATTGAAATATAGCTACTTAGAAACTACGTTATTGACATACATATATTATAATAGTCTATACACCAATATAATTAAAAATAATTATGTGCATTTGTTGCGACAAACTGCATAACGGTGATATATATCAATTTACAAATGAAGAAATAATCGTTTATAGGAATGTATAATGTGAAAATTCATCGAAAAATAGTACATTAAGAGAAAATAATACTAAACGCGTAAAAATAAATGATGAAGCTATTCGAGAAAAATAATGTACATCTCGTGCATTATTTGAAAATCTTTTAAGCGAGTATACTTCATAACTATGAACACGATATCACTAAAGGAAAGGTATCTCCGATCTAGTAAGGTTTAGCGAGTCCGGCGAAACGCAGTTCGTCGACACATGGTTAATACGAGTAAGTCGATCCCTTAGGATCAAGCGTGCGCCCGCAGCATTAATCTAATCATGCTGCTGAATTTATAGTATATATGTATATGTATAACAGTCTCGATTTGGCAACGTAGCTCCGCTAAAACTCGATTATATCAGTTGCCGGTTCTTTGCCAGTAATAAGCACGGCCCCTCAACCCACCATACATTCCAATTGCTTTCAAGTTCACTTACCAGAGACTATCTTGTTGGCATCGGCGATCACTTTCTGGCGTTTTTTCTCCGGATCCAGTTCGTCACGCGACTTTTTGCTCATCGTGTCGGTTGTATGGCATTTGTGCTCAAAGTAATCAGCCATCATGTCGCTAAGCTCTTTCTCGTCGCTCGCGTATTTGTCTTTGATGGGGATCGAGGTTCCGTTGAATACAGTGCCGTTTGTGATTGTGATGTGCTCTTTGGCTGTGAAGTGCAGAAAATGCGTAAACGAAGAGACACAAAGGTAACATGAACTGATGTGTAGACATTGCATAACGAATACATGTGACCGCAGTAAGATTGCCCGGCAAGCGTTGACTAACACGTTTTCTAAGTAAGCACGAATAAAAGTGTTCGTTCTGTGTATTTGACAACTAATAATACGCGTTGTGGCGTAGCGTGCATTATTCATTCAAGTATTGTGAGCCGTGATGTCACATTTTTTATTGCAGTATGTATTGTAGTGTAATATAATAGAAGAAAAATGTATAATATTGAATCTTTTATTTTTGACAAATTGTATATGTAACGTTGAAACGCAATGCAAGAGCGAGTAGTAATAAAATTCAATTTATAGACATTACTATTTCTACTTACGTTTATCGTGTGTGCCACTGATACTGAGATCTTCCATTGATTCAGAGTCCTAGAATAAAGAGAGAATTGCGGTTAATCTTGATGATTATAAGACTCCCACGCTCTTGAAGAAGTAATTATTTGAGTAAATTACTGTTACGTATAAGCCTTTTAACTGTTGTAGCATACATAAAAGAGCTATTACAAGATATGAAATGAACAGATCGTATATTCTTCAATTGCGCTCAATAATAGCGCTCGCTAGATAACGAGAATAAGGTCAAACGATACAATAGCATTTTTTGTTAATGATAATTTGTTTTGTCACATCATGATGATTTTAATTATACTACAATTATGCATGTAGATTCTTCCAAATTTGCATAAAATGCGCACCTTCGTTTTGTCAGACTCTTCATAATCAGGATCCATCTTAGGATCCATAGTTGCATCACGGCGGAGTGACGTGTTTCTCGACGGTCCCAATTCCTCCTTGAGAGAATCAAAACCTGGCTGATCCAGTCTGACTCTCGCCACAGCTTTTTCAACGTCGTCAGTCACTAACTCAACATTGAAGATACATTTATTCACTATATCTTCTCGTCCAATTTTATTGAGAGCTTTTTCTAACGTGTTTCCTGCAAATAGAGGACGACACGTGATACGTTACTTCAATATATTTTAAATATTACAAGTGTTAAAAAGTTTTAAAAGCCAGGTACATTTCGATATTCGTATTGTTAAAATTTATAACTGATTATATTCTCATTCACTTTTTTTATATGATGCACAGACCTGAATGTATTGCACATTGTGGACGTAAAGGACATCTTTGAAATATTATTAAAAGCTCGCTTGTGTAATGATTATGATTTTCATATTCTTGATATAAAGTTATAAACATCGTTTTCTTTATTTTTATATTTTTTTAAATTAAATTAATTAAAATCTAAAAAATTTGAAACGGAGCGGTCTTGAAACATGTACTATTTTAATGCGAGAATACGACAGGAAAATATTAAATAATCTTAGTAATAGAGATTCACACACAAATACAAATAATTCAGCAACTCGTAAAACCGGTACAAATAAAGAAAGTGGCAGAGCACGCTCAGAATTTAATCACTTTCACTGCGCGACTGCCGATCACGTACTGCGGAATCATAACCACTTGTTATTTCTGCTGATTGCAGAAACATCGTGAGTTATGTGCGAGTCAATGCCATTAGCAGGAAAGAAGGAGAGGGAACGAAGCGTGTAGACTTATGTCAGGAATAATAATGCACAATGAGATCATCACATATCTACGTTGCTAGAAAAGATTCCTCGCGTCTGACTCAACTATAGCGCGCGTGTATAATTAATTGACCTTGCTGGAAAACAGGTTTTTTTAAAAATTATCAAGGCAAGCTATCACAATTCTTATTCATTGAAAATTAATACGCTATGATGTAAAGGTAAATAAATTGCGTAACGTCTCACCTGTGGCTTTGTTTCCACTGTTTTGCCAGATTTTGAACATGGCAGCGGCCTGTTGCGCAGGTTTATCGGGATATTCTTGCTTTATTAGAGCCATGTCATTGGGTGGGATGTTCAATTCTTCCGCTAGCGGTTCCCAATCTTTATCTAATAGATTAGCGATGTCTGTTAATCGGATGGTCGCTCTGTGTATTGCATCTGGTCTACCTAAAAATAATATTTAGCATGTAAAATAGAAAACTTTGATAACAAACGTCATTAGTAATTAATTTTTATTTTATTATGTCACACACATTATTATTATCATTTATCAATCTTATATTATTATTATTATTACTATTATAGTTCACGTACTTATTCCACCATCGCGTAGGAAACTGTAGTTCTTTGATAATTCCAATAAATCAAGCTCGGAGACTGCGGTATCAGGAGAAATATTTTCCGGCAGCAAAATATTTAGTGTACAGATTGGCGTTTGCGGCAGTTCACCTCTCGGAACCTTAGGTTCGCTCATAAACATGATTCGGCCCATCATATCAGCGGCATCCGGATCCTTTATCCTCGTGGTAAAAGGAACTCTATTTTCCTTGAAAGCTCTAAACGGTAATTGCAGTTGTTCACCTGTTTTTAAAACGGGTACAAGATTTCCCGAAAATTCCATGTATTGTGTTTTTCCTTCAAGAACCTACAGCATTAAATACGATTTAATGACGTCTTAAGTAACTAAGAAGTTATGCATAACTCACGAACGCTTTGATAGCATTTTTATTGTCGATAGTTACCTCGACATCTCTACTCTTTGCAACTTCTGTAAAATGTTCCTGATGCTCTAAAGTTTTGTCTTCTTTATCGTCCGTCATACAGAATACACGTAGTCTCGCTTCTAATGGGTCTATCCGTTTTGCAAACACGACGAACCTATCATAAAGCAAGTATTAAAGTTATAAAATTACTTCCTGTATAATTTCCATCTATGTAATTTATCATTGAAAATTATGTCACGTGACATCAGTCGAAACATACTTAGCCATAAAGGGCACATGTGTCGCGTGCGTGTAGAGTTCCATGGCCATTTTCGTGGCCTCGGAAATGTTACGGCAGTCCATTAACCAGAAACGGGCGGAAACTGTAGTAGTAAAGGAAACGCAATCTTTCACAAAGGTCAATGGCGTCGAGCCTGTGACGTCCTCCCAGACTGCCCGAGTCTGACCCCCTGAACGACATACATGTCAAGTCCAAAACATTATTAAAATATGTCCGTGTTGCAAATGCACAAGTGACAAAAGTGAAATATGTGTGGTATATTTTGGCACGACCGAGATTAAATACAAGCAATTAATTGGATACAAATCAGTGTTTATGCATAAATAATGCTGGCAATCAGCATTATTTAATGAGCTAGCAGTTGGTTTATTAATAATTATCAGACCAAGGAAATCTTGCATTTAAAAACGGTTGCTGTAAGTGCATTGTTGTTAAGTGCTTTTTATCAATGTGTGAGTGTAATATAAAAATAAGTACATGATCGACTAAATAATACTCGTAATAATACTTGCAAAATTAAGAGAAAGCGTTATATACGAAATGTGTAGAAAGCAATCGTAGGTGTATCAATTTAAGATAAAAATTAAATGATAAATAGAAAAAATATTATCATAAAGTATTAATTAATACGTATGTAATACATTTTATTAAAAAATTATTAAAATAATGACATCAAAATTTTAAAAGAAGAATAAAAAGATACAATTATATATTAATAAATTTCGCTCGTTTTTTGCAATGCAAATTAAATAATTAAACGATCTGAATCGAATTACTTTACAATTATAACAATCAATTTATAATTATAATAATCAGAACACAAAGCTTTGATACCATATGCGGACGTTTCATCTCTATTTCGAGTCATCTTCAGCACAATAACAATACAATCCTTAAAAGGCAGATGTTACAATGAATTGTACGCAGATATCAGAAAACACGATATGTTCAAAAACTGAAAGACACTACAAGTCTCTTATCCCGAGCCACCAAAGTCCATTTTTAGGAGGTGCATAACTGCTAAAATATAAAAAATTTTGAATCGAACGTTATGTGTCCTGAAAGGCGGCATCGCCACGAGTAATTTGAGCCAAAAAAATTTTTAATCAGTCAAGCCGTTCTGGAGATACAAGCGATCGAAAAGTGGTGATTTTAATGAAAAATTAAGTAACGTCTCCTTGTGCTCCTTCTCCTTCTTCTCTGTCCGCATTCAAGGCCGTATTAAAACTTTCTAACATCCCCTCTCACCTTCACCATCTTCGACCCACCGGACCTCCTCCCTCACCCCTCTTTTTCGCCGTATTTCACTGTTTTTCGTTATATAATATTTTTAAATTATTTTTTTTATATGTTTGTGATATATTTGTACTCTAAAAAGTAAATGATATCCGAAAAAAATCATATCATAAATATGAAAAGTTCAAGACATGTTTAAAAAAGGATACTCAAAAATTTAAACCTTTTTCGAACATGGCTTGAACTTTTCGTTTGTATGATATGATCACAATTCATTGTAATATCTGCGTTCAACTCGATCGGATGAACTAGTAACGACGATCCTGTCTCACATGCCTTTACAATACTACACTCGCATTGAGAACAGGAATATCAATCCGAACAATGATTAATATATCAACATGTTTGTAACGCTCATAAGAATATTATCAATCCAACGACGTAAATATTATACATCTGAAATAATCGCTGAAGAAGGACCTGCGAAACATACGACTTACAAATTTGTTAATTAACTTTTTTTTATATTTTTTTATATTATAATATACATTTATAATTATAATTATTAAATCTATTTAGCTCGATTCAGACCGTTTAATTATTTAATTTACAATTATATATTTTTCTAGGAACGATTTTAGGAAAAATGTAATATTTGAAATGTATTCTCGATATGGTATATAGATTACGATTAAAATAAACTTAAATGTAATAGTATTCAGTGTATATGTAATATTGTTATAAATTAGATTTTTAGATTATATGATCGGATATCATGAGGGACGTTATATTATATAATTTCGTATGTAACATATATATATATATATATATTATATATGTTATATACGAAATTTATATATATGTATATATACAGGGTGTAAAATCACCTATCAAGAACAGACCGTAGAGTAGACCGAACTGAGTCGAAAAGTCATATACCATTTTGCAGTTTACGCAATATTTAACGAGATATTAGACCTTAAATAATTAAATATATATAAATATATATGTATATTGTGTTAAATATTGCGTAAACTGCAAAATGGTATAAGACTTTTCGGCTCAGTTTGATTTACTCTACCTGCTCTTGATAGGTGATTTAATCGGTCAATGACACCCTGTATAATTATATACAGGGTGTCCCAGAACGACCGCGAAAAATTACATGCACAGGTAGAACGGACTGAACTGAGTCAAAAAAGAATTGAGTCAAACTGAGAAAAAAATCCCTTACCGTTTTGTAATTTTCACAATAGTCAACGCGATATTAATTGGTAAAAATTACCGAATACGTGCGTCCGCCCGGTCTACTATTGCCAACAGTGTACGCCTATTGATAGCTCGATAACCTGCAGATCGCGGAGAGCGGGGATGACCCAAGCATCCCACGTCCCATGCCGCGTACATCGCCGCGAGTCCCAAACGTCGCGACTCAGACAGTGGCGCGCTTACCAGGACCGCGTGCCATCGAGCTATCAATGGGCGTACACTATTGGCAGTAATAGGCCGGGCGAATGCGCGTATTCGGTAATTTTTACCAATTAATATCTCGTTGACTATTGCAAAAATTGTAAAACAATACAGGGCTTTTTGACTCAGTTCGGTCCGTTCTACCTGTGCATGTAATTTTTCGCGGTCGTTCTGGGACACCCTCTATATATATATATATATATATCATGAGAGTACAATTTTATATAAATTACTAATATTAAAGCAATTACCAGACAAATAAATGTGCTGAAACAAAAACTTTGAAGTTAACTCTTAACAACGGGCTAGATAAAATGATATCTACTTTAATTAATAATCCATACCTAAATGACTCAATCCTAACAATATGCAAGCATTAACAATGAATCACAACAAGATATGTATACAATAATGATACTTAACGAAATGTTTCTATGAAACATGCAGCTACCATCTCCCTTTTAAATCTCTATCCGAAGATCCTCGGGACATTTCTCGATAATACGATAGACAGCAGAAGAAATTATTTAAGACAAAACATGACATATCTTTTAACATTCACATACATAAATAAATTTTTCCCATTTAAGTGAAAATGTTATATTGGAACATTTTTACACGCTGGTGCAAGTCACGAATTGTACAAACTGTTTACCATACTGAACATAAACGAGTTATAAAAGTGCTGCTACCATTAAAGCAATCCTCTCGTGCAACGTACGATACTTGGTTCGATCGTAGTCCCGAACGACCTGAGAACAGACAAGATAGCCTACCGACTGCGTTCATGCTTGCTAAACTACAATAAATCCCCGAATAGATACCCGAATGCGCAGTAACGCAACTTCATAAGAGCATATATGCACACCAAAGGTGTAATATTAATTTAGCCGTTTATCGGTAAGAGATTCTCCAGTAAGACGGTATGCTGCTCTACAATATTACGTGCAAGCATATATTACCAGTTATGCTGCACAGGAGTCTCAAAGTTGGCGCATCTCCGGAATACTGGTTGATCATGCCTTTATTAGCCGCCTGTGGTACTGGAATAGTTAAAGTTATCGGCTTGTGGAACTTTCTTCTTCTCGGTTCGACGGTGAGAATCGGCGACACAGCTACTCTATTTCCAAGTAATTTAGCCACCAGATCTGCTGGTATAGGATGTGCCTATATGTAACAATAAATTTACTAAATACAATAAATAATTTATGGAAAAGTCTAGGTTTGAAGAATATTAACAGATATAATAAATTATTTATTTTTGCTTTTTCAACCAGAAGTTTCAATTTCTTAATTTACAAATGTAGACGATTAAAATTTTAAGATTTAAACATAATAAATTTCTTTGCTTCTCTCTATCGTAAGTAATTAAATGCCGTATTTAAATGCCAAAGATGCAGATCGGAATTTAAATTTAATATATTTAATCGATGAAGGAAAACGGAAAAATACCTGCAGACCGACTCTGATCTTCTTAGTAAGCGCCCCTTGCGGGAAGACAGCTTGTACTTGTGGTACAGCGGATGACGACACGGTGCCGCCTTCGGGACCAACCGCATGGACCTCTTGCCGAATACGAGATACTACTGCGAAGTAATGTGGGAAATCTACGGTGAGTATTCTTACGATACGGGACGTCTGGAGATCCTCTAATTGGCTTAACTCTGAAAATGTAAATGTCAAGATAATCCTTCCAAATGTTTGCCCTTGGGAATTACAGAAAAAAGAGAAAAGAATCGTACCTTCTCCCTCAAAGCTCTCGTTAAGCACATCTTGGACAGCTTCCTCGCTGGCTTCCAAGGTATGCTCGCGCCATGTTTCTCCATTATCTGATCGTAGAATCACTATTTCCCGTTCCTTTCCGCGTAACGACGCGAAATGTGGCACTTCTATGATAACAGGGCTGTACAAAAAAAATTCTTAACATTTGAAGATTTGTCGTCATCATAAGTATATCACAACTGTGTAATACAATTATTTTAAAAAGCGAATCTTCAGTTAAATACTTTACATTTATCGTTAATATACAAAAATACGCAATACGTAAGTATAAACCGAAGGTATAGTCGGAATGGAAAAATAAAATCATGAAAGATGTCTGAGAAACACACCCCAGAAATTTTGCAGCAACAGGACCCAATTCGAGGATGCGGCTAGCCAATGCTTCTCCCTCCATCAAGGGCGGTGGGTTTGTCAATTTGTCTCTCCTCAAGTATCTGCACGTGACGCGCATAGGCATTGCGGCTTTACGCGGTGGAACAATCACGCGGACGCCGCTATGTCTGCACCCGCGCATCGCACCGCCTCTTGCGTCCACCAAGAAGGAAACCAGGAAGCTGAGAAAATTTTGAGAACATGTTACGTTCATTTACTTACGACACATTACAAGAAATTGTCCGAAATAATATAAAAAATTGCATTATATATGTGGAGGCTGCTTGCAAGAGATGCATACAGTCAAGAAGGTTTATTTTAGGTACGCAAAATACGTGTTTCCTCGACATTACCTTCGCGCGCGTGCTATCATTGAGCTATCAAACGTTTACAGCAATTTACGTTAATTTTCCGTATGAAAATGGAATGAGTTTATTATAAATTATTTGCATTCTGAAAGAGATCCCGCTGTAAACGATATAAAAAAATTAGAGAATATGATTTACAATTGTTATAATAAAGTTTGACAAAAATTTCATGGAAATCGCAATAAACAGACACCCAGGGTTGGCAACGTTACCTCATAAAAATAACTCGTTACCGTTACCGTTCTTTTTCTTAAAAAAATAACTCGTTATGATTTTATGGTTACTCAAAATATAACGAATATCGTTACTTTTTCGTTACTTTTTTTCTTGATACTATCTATAATATGTGATATACTATAGTATGTGTACAAATAAGTTATAAAGCGTTTTTAATGAAATTTAATATTTATTCAAACACATTTAAAAACGAAAACACACTTAATTATCAAAATAATCCTCGTTATTATCTATGACCTTTAGCCAGCTTGCGAATTCCAGAAACAAAGAAGGTTTTATCTTTCGATGCAATAAAATTATCCACTCATTTTCGCACTTCTTCAAATGCTAACGAAAAGTTTTGTTTAATTCTATCAATACTTTTTATTTAACCATATATGTCATAATAAGCCAACCATGCTTTTTATCCCTTGTAGTACAATAACTAGATATTTGGATATTATTACTATTATACATACGCACTAACCAAATTCTAACTATTATCATATCTAAATGGTTTGGTTGCCTATAACCAAATATTTGATTACAATAATCAGAAATTCTCTTCCCTACCAAAATTTGCTTAACCATAAATATATCATGATAATTCATTCATGATTGTTTTTTCCGTGCATGAACATTACTCCGAAGAAAATGTAATGTCGTTACCTATTCATTACAGAAAAAAGTAACTTGTAACGATATAACGACGTTACAAATAACGCGTTACCTGCCAACCCTGCGGACACCTTAGTAAAAAATTAAAAATTGAGCTGATATACGTGATGTAATTTTAACATTAATGTCAGTCACAATGCACTGTATAATTCGTAATTAATTATTACGAAAAGTGCGCAAAGCCAAAAAGCATAATCCTCGAGAAATTGTACTATAAGCGTGATATCTATGAACGATTATGACGATTTCGTGAGATTATTATTAAAATTTAGAGACAATGCGTTTTGATCGCGTTAATACCATGATATTATCAGCTGTAACGTGTCTTTCCTACAGTGACAGTGAGATAATTTGTGATGCGAGATAATTTGACTACACTCTACCGATACCTAATTGTTGTGCGTATTAATATAATTACTTTGGCTTAGTGTGAATAAGATAGTAAGATTATACAACAATGGGGAATGTATAGCAAAATAAGATAGAAATAAAACAGCTAGCTATCTATACAGGTCGAATTCGTGTGGACATTTTTATGAGATGACAACGAGGTGTTTGTATGTACCATATATTAGACTGACCAGCAAAAAAAAATTTTTTTTTTAATCGGCTTTTCAGCTCAAAAGCTTCCATTTTAAAAGAACACCCCTAAATTTTTATTAAAAAATATTAAGATATATTTACAGATCGCTGGTGAGCGATTCTTAAATCAAAGTTTCGATTTTCTTTAATACATGTTTGACTTGATGCTAAAATGGCTTAATTCGGATTTTAAATGTGATACTGAATGTCTTTTTGATCGCTGAACACGATGCAATAATTCATTTAGCTCTACACCTCAAGAAATAAAGCACGATTTGTTTCTCAAGGCGTATATCGTAGAGCTAAATGAATTATTGCATCGTGTTCAATGATCAAAAAGACATTCAGTATTACATTTAAAATCCGAATTAAACCATTTTTGCATCAAGTCAAACATGCAGTATTAAAGAAAATCGAAACTTTAATTTAAATATCGCTCACTAGCGACCTCTAAATTTTAATATTTTTTAATAAAAATTTAGAGTTGTTCTTTTGGCATGAAATGGAAGCTTTTGAGCTGAGAGGCCAATTAAAAAAAAAAAAATTTTTTTTTACTCGTCAGTCTAATGTATATAGCGGGCAAAATAAGAGATAGATAAATAAAATGGCTACATACATAAGCCAAATCTATGAGTATAATATTTCTACGTGAGATATCTATCATATGAATGTGATACAGTCGCAAGCACTAAACTACCGACATTGAAGGCAACAAAAGTGTCATCTAATTCGATTAAAACAAATTGGTTTCATTCAATCGCTCTCAAACTACCACATACAACGATGTCGGCGCCGAGAATCTTACTGATAAATCTGTGAAGTATTCAAAAGAGAATTGTGCAATGTATGTACAGTACATCGCGCAGCGGACATGAGCTCAGCAAAGATATTTTCCACGATATTGACACTTGGTGTCGATTATTGCGGCTGTTCGAGTACGAAGTTATTAAAGAGTAGCCATAGTTTATTTGTTTTTCATTTTAAATTTCATCTAAATTCATCAACGAGCCTGTAAACCACGTTTGCATACCTTAATTTCTACTGAATAATTTATCGCCAGGGGCGAAGTACGTGCTTGTTCATTCATCGTGCATTTTTTACATTAAGTTTTACTGATTTCTTAAGAAATCAAATTTATTTTATGGCTCATCTTTCAGTGATCATTAAAGGAGGTTCAAGCGTTACTTTGGAATCAAAAATGTAACCGAAAGAAATTGTCATTATAACGATTCGGAATCATGCGCAATATTAGTGTAATAAATTGTGGATATTATTTATGTGCTGTATTCTTAGTAAACTATTAGTGAATAGAATATTAACAAATGTATAAGATTGTCAACGAGAAATCGAGTATACACTTGGCAACGTTGCACTTCGCGACGTGACGGATAGTGACAGATTATGGCGAATTATAAGGGAGAAATACAGAATTGGTATAAAGGCCGATTTTGTATAAAAAAGAAAATGGAATGGAGAGAGAATGTCATTGCTGCTTTTGTCCAGTTCGTATCCTAGCTGTGCACTGCGGCGTTGCCAAGTCTGTTACTATTATCTGTTACTACATATGTACTAATACGATCCGTGAGGTAAAGGTAAACTTTGTGACAATAAAGCTTTAAATCCATACGGCCAAACCCAATTGTCCTGTTTTGTACACAATTGTTGATATTTCATCTGTAAATCCTAGTTTTTCAAAGTCCTAAGTTGGCTGAATGTGTATAAATCGATGAATATCTACTTCGGAACGATTGTCTTCCATAAGATGCTATGTTAAAATGGTCAATTTCAGAATGACATTACAAAAAAAAAAACTATACGGTCAACTATTGCTCAAATTATGGGATTATTTGTATACAGTGTTTTTCTTTTTATCTACATTATATTAAAAAATTAAGTCTCTAAATTGGATTTCAACTAACGCTCGAACCTCCTTAAACAAGCTATGTTTGCTGAGTGATGTGTGATGTTTCTAAGAATAATAAAAGTCAGTGGCTACAGAGAGTTGTGCGGGGACATATATAGGCTATGTGTAACGATGGAAGGAAGAATAATCGAATGAAATTCGATGGATTCGTGATGTATATACACGGCAAACTGCAGAAGCTAAGATTGATGAGAAGATCACTTACTTTCTCCACTGTGGAATTCTGCTAGTAGCGCAAATAAAATAACAGAGAGGATCGGGAACAAAATAAAAAACGCGTTAGTATTCATTCGTTCATAAACATGATGATGAGATGACATAATAAAAAGATGATATATTGCTAATATCAGCACATTTTTACAAAACATTTTTGTTCGTTAAATCAAATTCAATTAATGCGAGACATTTGATTCTTTTCTTTTTTAGTCTTCTAATGTTGCGTTTTCGTAAAATGTGCTCCTGTTCATCGTGGTAATGATGATAATGATAATGATGATGATAATGATAATGATTGTCACTGATCATTTCGTAAAGTGCACTCATCACACGCAAGCCACTTTTCTATTGTACACGACTACGAAACGAGAAATAACAATAATAAGTATGTATTATAGTAGAGATAAAAACGTAACGCACTCACACTCTGTGAAAAGAAGACATATACTTCGAAGAAAGAAACTTAAAATAATGACGCTTCGAAATCTGTTGTGATCTGGAACATTGATCGTCTTCGACTGTACACCAGAATTCAAATCAACTTAAACTGCAGAGGAATGAGAGAATCTCTTCAAAATTATTATCCAACTAATTAACGCAACAGATTCCGTAGCGCGTAATCCGCGCAAAGTAATTCAACTTAAAATAATTATATAAGAGAAAAACATCTAGTAGCAGCTGTTGCAGCGTTGAAATCTTCTTTCTACTGTCTACTACTTAACACAATTTGTTGGAAGAACGATTCTTTTTCTTACAAATATTATAACATGCTTAATATCCTGTCATTTATTTTAGGACAGATCATTATAACTGTATATACCATTACTTTTAAGTAATCAATATAACTTTCCTTTTTACAGATATTAATAATATGTTTAGTGTCACTAGTAATAATTACAGTTTGCATGTCATTATGCAAAATTTCTAAAACAAGAAAACTTGCTTGTCAAATTTGGCAGGAGAGGAAAGATAACGTAAATGATGTACCTGTCCCTCCACATCCCTTGTCCCTTCGGTGCGGTACTGAGAGCTGCCAGCGAGGTACATAGAGACTCTAGGGACTCGCTATTCTCCAAACAAAACCGAGTTTAATTATCCGAATCAATAATCTTGCTTATCATGCTCATGCTGTCTCGCTCGTATAAGTAGCATTCTTTTTTGTTGTCACTGCATTCATTTTATAATAAATCATTACAAAAGTGTTCTGTGCTTTTCTTTCGAATACATAGTGTCATGTGCAGGAATAACCCGATTAAGAATGTTGCATTATTAAACAGATTGGCGAAACAACGATGAAGATTTTCTACATAAGAGGGAGAAATTTCATCATCACGGACATTCTTCACTATGTTCAAATCAGCTGGGCGGTTAGTACAAATCGCCGGTGATAAACAAAAATACATTGGTCAAAGAATCGTTCGTCCAAGTGAAATATGAAAAACAGCATGCTAAACAGTAAGTAATCGAACTTTGCTACGAACAAGCAGGTTGTTAGAATATCAAGCGTTCTTGTTGAGCTAGTTGAATGATTGTAGGTAAACTGTCGCAAGTCTTGTCACGAATAGTAAGTAAAACAAATTGTAGCACAAAAATTCATTATAAACAATACAATGATATAAAAATCCGTGTTTCGATACTACATTTGTTACGTGTTACGATTTTATATGATTATGTCTTACAGTAATACAAGTTAACTTGATGTTAAGAAATAAATGGACGAGAGTATATTATTTAAGCTAAATTTTCACACATGATCACTTTTCTTTCTATATAATCGGACACATTTAAATCAAAAAAGTATTTTCTAGAATTTTAACACCAAATTAATATAGGTATACCACGTGCTTTGTAAACCTAATACAGATTTGAATGATTAGGCAAATATTGCACGCGATTTGAATAAAATGTCATCTATAATGGCGTATGGATATTAGGCACAAACATGTTATCAACGATCGCACGTTGATAACAGTGATGTAAATCTTTATAATCTTTAAGCTCAACATAGGAACAAATATGAAGTCATTTATGTTGTAGAATTTGTGTACAATTATATGTGTACATTTTCATCTAGATTCGCAAAATGTATAATTTTATTCTTTCAATTTAATATTTTACAAACACGTCCATTCCACAATGTTTTATTTATCATGATTTTAATAACAATAATAAGTAATCTCGATTAAAGTTTGAAACAAAATATCAATAACCACCACCGTTATTGCTTGTAATTATACGAGGTTTCCTCAATTACCAATCAAAAATTAAGATGATAAAATTAAAGTATAATGAGTAATTCATTAAGTGGCCAATCTGTAGGGTTAATCACAGTAAGAAACTTTCACCAACACACAACTACATAATCATACTATAATACACATCATTATTGTTTCGTAGTACTAATACAGTATCGCGATAATGTATAGCGGAGGTCGCACAATCTCATGAATTACATTTCCCGTATTATTAGATAGCAATGTTATCCCTAAAATTTAAAATCTCCGTAATTTACAATAGAAAAATGCTGCGTGTAAAACTGAGCAAAATTTTGACATCAAATTAATATCAAGAAGCTATACATATATATATATATACACACACATATACATATATATAGAGTCTGATCTCTAAAATCTCCAAAATCTGATAAGAGGGATACGAAACATTATATTTCTTTTTATTTATACTCGACACTAGTAACAATGGTTTTCGTAGAATAATTATAATCGTTCCAGGCTGTTTCGTATATACATACATTAATAACGTTTTTAATTTTACATATATGCAAGACACTTTTCTCACTGTCGAATAAGTTCAAATCCGTAAATATTAGATCATCAGTAATATGCGTCAAATTTTGAGCATGTCGTAATGTTATAATATTACGTACGCTTATTACGGCACACCATGCAATTACAACTTGATCTTAGTGATTAATGCTTTTTTTATGTCTTAATTATCAATTGAAGAAAAAAATATTTGCTTTACGATTAAATATTTGCTTACGATTAAACCAGAAAAAATTATCACTATCATGAACTCTTAAAAAGAAAGAGTATCAAAAACTTGAAATTTAAAAATATTGTATTTGCTAAAATTTGTTGTAAAACTTTTCAATACAATGAAGACAATGTATTTTTTCGGGCTTATATTACAGCATTTAAATGAAATTTCGAAATAAATCATATAATTGTGTATTGATAATGAAACTCCGTCATTTTCAATATCCTTTATTTTAATTAATAATGCTAAAATGAGATAGAAAAAAGTAGATGTAAAGTATTACATACCCAACATGCACAGGATGCCTATTGATGTCTACATTGTCTGGCTTAAGATTGGCCGCGTTTGTACGTTGATAATGTTCTTTCGTAATCATCTCTGTTATGGTTGGCGCTAGAAAACACATTGCCATGCACGTTAAATTTATTTTTCGAGGATGAGCTAATCTGATTAACGCAATATGCAGAGTAATCGAACGTTCGGTTCTGCGATACGTAGCAGAATATTAAGTGCTACAAAACATACAGCTATACTATCTCGCGTTCCTTGTGTAATCTACCAATACAGCAAAATTATCGAATTATCAGTAGAATTGTATAAACAATGGATAAGATAGATAGAATCGTTTAAAAATAATATCGCAACAGAGAGAGAATACGTAAATGTAGAATAAATTCCAATCTATAAATTTTCAGCAAAATCATCAATAACTGATGCAAAAGAATCACAGGAAGCAGCACAGGTAGCAGATTTAACGATATTCTTCTGGCTAATATCTGGCGAAACGTAGGTACGTGAAGATTAAAGTATAGATACGTTTACTTACCTCCGGAATGTCGATTATCTCTCTCGTCGTCCGTCACGTTTACGCGCATTGAGTCATCCCCCATGGACTTAATGTCATCAACAGTCATGTATCGATACTGCTGTTGGTCGCTGAGCATTGGATCTTCACCTGCGGTAAATATTATACTTAATAATACAAACGGAATAACACAGATATGTTCATAAGAGCAAAAGAATCCGAGGAGACTTTCATATTTTGGAGTATTGTCGAGTTCAAATAAACTGTACGAGTGAATGTGAAGAATAAAAAAGATATACTCGCAGATATTTTCCCTGCGGAAAGTATACGCGTCAAGTGAGAATGTGAGTTATGTGAGTCTGCAAATAAGGAAGAAATCATCGCCAAATACGTAGCAATGAAGCTGAAGAAGCAGTATCTGTAGTTTAATGTTTCTGTAGGGGAGCACGTGGCTTGTTCAACGATTTAGAATTTTTGCTAAATAAATCAAAACTGTGTACGCGCGCGCGCGATTGCCACCGAAAGGATTTGGTTCTATTAATTCTTGTATGTACGAAATAACATTATCACGCCGGATTAAATTATACGTATCGGGCAGTTTTAAATTATTTCAATAGTACACTTAAGTATTTTCAAATCGCAGACACCATTTGTTGATCCGAATGCTATGTAAAATGGTAATCTTCTTCTTGAACAAGATACCTATTTGTACAACTACTACAGTAAATCATAAAAGTTTGTAATTTATACATTTCATTTTGAACATCTGATGGTACGAAAGAAAGAAATTAAGCTCTATGCAATTTAAATGAATTCTTTAATAATAATGCAACAAAAGCAGCATGATGAGACTAATTATAGAGAAAAATTGCCTCCAACGTGATAAAACTAATCATAAATATAACGACAAAAGCGTTTATTAAAATAATATTTTAATAGCATTTTATCGATAAAATTATAAAAATTACATCTAAAGTGAATTAATGTTTTCTTTTGTCCATTTAATTTATAATTCTAGATCCAAAATACACCTCCTGCATCGAATATTCCCTTCAATTATACCTATATTCATGTAATACGAACATTTGTTAATGACCTTTACACAATAGAAACCTGCAAGTTTCAACCAATTTTATTCAAAAAACCGGAAAGCAGGGGGTTTGTGAGTGTCGTGCGGTAACAACATGCTATTGCAAAATCACGTCATACTTTCTAATATCAATTGCGATCACGGTTGAATACATTTCCCAAGAGGCACGTATAAACGAGCGTTATTCGGTGAAATGTACAAACCATATCACATTTTTCATAAAACTGAGAGCCGCTCGCTTTATGATTCCGCGTTAGCAGATGTTCCAAGAATGTAGACCATGATTATCTAATGAACGGTCAGTCTACAAATTCGCCTCCCACAACGTTTTTCCGTACCGCGTTACCATCATAATCACAAATTAACTTCGCGTGGCTTAGTGCATGCAGAGATTGAGAATATTTTGAGTCGAAAAGAAATCTCAGCGTGTTAATTGTTTGACAATCGCATTTTTTCTTAAGAATTATTCCGATAAACATCGTATTTTTTCATCTTGGGTATCTCTCTCTCTTTCCCGCGAGAATTATCTATTATTTAGACTTCTCTAAATAGAATCGCGTATGACTAACGCGAAAAAATCTTGGAAGCAAAGGCAATTAATAAACATACACGTGCGGCGTAGATTGTTGCAACAACGTTGTTAGTGATATAATAACAACAAAAAATTAATACAATATTAAGAACATTATACAAGAATATAATAAAAGAAGTATAATAAAAAACATAACTTAAAATGTATGATACGATCAAATAGAAAAGAGAGAGAGAGAGAGAAATCCAGAACGGCAGTTAATAATAAAATGTAGAATATCAATTTCAATTTCTAGATCGATAGCTCAATTAACGCAGCTTCTTAAGTGATTCAAATTTTGTTCGGTTTCATTGTTTTTCGGCGGAATGCAACGAATTTGATGTAAATATCTTTGGCACGCCGACGTCCACGCCTCTTCGAGGCAGACATTCCTGATCTACATTTCACAACGATTTCGGCGCAGTTCTAGGAAGATCTGGCCCAGTTCTGCCATTATCCCATTCTCTTATGGTTCGCCCATGACGTGACGTCAAGAGTTATCCGCGGAACTCGTGGTGTTGCCCGTTAATATCTAAAATTAATGTAAACATTCGAAATGGCGCGGCGGCGATGATACCTCTCGCGCCACACCGTAGGAAAATTGTAACGTAGAAGCGCTAATTTTAACGACGTTCAAGGACACGGTGGTCAAAGAGTGTGGCGATTTCGTTTCTCTCTCTCCCTCTCTCTGTGCTTCTTGAAAAGCTCGATCCTGTTTTGTATCTACACACGCGACCTCATAGGCAATGTATATCTTCCGTTGCAAACTACGCCAGCGAAATGACAAGCTATAGGGAGTTTTTGCAATATCGTTTATCCCTGAACGCTAAAGTCACTTTTTCTTCACAACTAATTAAGAAAAGGATAACGTGACTTGAGCGTATCTAGGATAAACGCGCGGTATTGCAAAAACTCCCTAATAATCACGTCGAATCTCGTTGAGTGCAGTTAAAGCGTTGACGTGCGTCATGTACGAGAATAGTACATACTAATCGCAATCAAAGAGAGAGAGAGAGAGAGACCCTGCGCTTGTTTTAAGCACGCGGAAACTAACTTCTCGGATCGGCGCGCCACTCGTAAAACCGCCGATGAGATTCAACGGTTCAGGGACGAAGGAAGTCGAGGCGTGCCGGAAAAACCTTCTCCGTCGATCGCGTATAACACACCGACCTTTTTATTCATGCAGCGTAATCGTGTCGCCGCAAAATCACGTTGTTTCAACGACACGCGACCAAGTCGTATGTTTCAACGATCGTCAGTTTTGGTCGCTAAAATCCGCATTCGTAACGCACAGACAAAACTTTTTTCGCAACGTTTTCTCCGCTATAATTATTTACCGATTTGTCATATCGCTTGCCTTGATCCGCTGACAATGTTACGTAGAAAGTGTACAAACTTTCGAAATCTTGCAAAATAAGTCGCCGTATCAGAATTCATTTTAGACTCGAAGAGAATTCCTCGGATTTCATTAATCCCGATCAATTCGGATAAGGCGGTCGAGATTCAATTCATTTCCTTCACGCCAGCGTTCCTTCCGAGGCGAAACGAGAGAAAAATGCGGAAGAGCAGTTCGATCTTTTACGCAACACCATTGAGCGCGCGATATCTTTTCACGAAGCTTCGTCGGAATTTATTAACGCCGTGAGGCTATTAACGGGATGATACTTTCTCAATGAAATGCGTGAAATGCTCATTATCCGTTTAACCTAACCCAGTTCGCTCGCTCCGAACAACGGCAATTAACTCTCTATATACGCGGGATACTCGTCGACTTTATCGTGTCCGTATGAGATAGTGTCTCGGCTGTATAGACGCTAAAAATATTCGCCGGAACAGCCGAAAGTCCGTCGATGCGCTCCTTTTCCGGCGCCCTTGATCGAACGCGTTATCGTCGCGCGATATCACCATTGATATCCCTCTGTGTCATTGACGGGCTTCGTCCGCTTCATTGTCGTATTCGCGCACGTAGTAACAGAAAAGAAGGGTCACGTTCCTCGGTCCGCTCTATTAAACGCGGCCGGAATCACGATTCACAGCGTTCGCATACGGCGTCCGGATCTTCCGGCGTCGCAGGAAGACGCGGATCGTATATATACCTGATTGCGCGATAATGATGCACGCGGCCGCTCTTTCTCTCGCTCTTTTCCACGCTTCTCTTCACGAGCGGACGATACGTTTACCGCGGATGCAACGCGTGGCACTGAATGGCACTGAACATGCGGGCGGCGCGCGAGGCAGCGAAACGCGCGCTGCATGCGAATAATGTTTTTATCCGAGTCTCGCGAGTCATCTTGCGATACCTCGCGATACGAAGTCGAGTCTTGGCGCGTTATTCGTTCATTCGTTCGCGGCAATCGCGCGAATAATTGTACACAAATCACACTTTGAAGCATGCTGGACAGAGAGAAGACGAAGGTCTCGTCTGCCAATTAACTTGCATTATCCGCGCGACAACAAAGTCCCAAGATAAATGCAGATGCTATATGTATAATCTACAAACGACATTCAGCGGCAATATTGAGCTCATCAGAGTGTTAATTAGCGCGGCTAATAAATAATACTCGCGTCGAAATAATAAATACTGTTTTTCTCTTGCAACCGTAAAATTATTTCATATAAATTGCCTCACATAAAAGCCTCTATACCTCGTGCATCGTGCAGAAATACACGGGAATTCGAACAACTGTACCATTCAGTGTTAAATGCGCGCTACCGAGAGCGTCCCTCGAAATCAGGGACGATTCTGTGGTACGCGGCGCTCTATAAAATTATGTATTCAAGTACATTTGTAACATTGACGAAAAAAAAGAAATAATAAATGGCACACTCAAAGATATAATAAGAGAGCTAAAAAATTATTCCAAGTCTCTCACATTCTCTTGATTTTTTTTTGTTTTTATCTTCCGGCCCTTCATCTAAAACTTTATCATTCTTCATCCGCATCTTAGGATTAAATTAAATAACGTAATCTTAAGGGAATCTAAAGTAGATTATCTCGCTTGCTCTTCTACATGTTTTTTTCAAACATTTTCAATTTTTTTCTTATCTGTAATATATATCCAAATAGTGTTACAAAAGTGTTGTTATATAATATTATTACAAAAGAATCATCCTTTTCAGAGTCACAAGTTATATTTTTTTATATTTACGATAGAACATAAAATGTCTTGGCAGCAAAATATCGTGTATCTTAAGTAGCGACCCGAATCTCGATATTTGCGCGTACGCACCGCCTCCGAGGATATCCGTCATTCACTCCGCGGACGACGCGACGCGTCCCCGATTCCAAACAATGAGCTTACAGAGCACGGACGTGTTTAGCTTTCATTAACAAACTTGCGAAAACATGGTCGCGTGGCGCGATACGGTGTGGTCTGTTATCTCTTCGTAAGCATTGATTATCACGTAATAGTAACACCGGCGTCAGTAAACGGACAATAACACACGTGACGATTGTACATGTATAACGTGTTGAATATGTGTTATCCCTCTGGAATGAGAACGTTTTGAGATATTCCGGGATGTATCGACGTGTATTTTAGCACTTTTAATTATCCGTCCGATTCATCTTGCATTCTTGTACCATAAAATATTTACGTAAATCGCACTTTTTGCAACTTGAATATGTCAATCGTTCTTTATAAAAGTAAATTGTTGTGCATATGAAAATGAAACATTTTGTATTTTGCATAACGGAATTTTGGAAAACCTATTATGTCTAATAAATTAAAGACTTCTTTTAATGATAATGTAACAAAACCGCTTAATGAAAAATAACATTTATAAGGAAAATTTCCTTCGAGCTAATAATTTAATGTAGATTTTCAAGATATTTCTTATTGACATACAGTTTACATTTGTGAATAAATCAAATATTTAAAGTTATAAATACGATGAAAAAACTGTATTGCAATATTTTAAGACGCATCGGAAAATTAGATCAGCTTAATTAGTATCTCAAGCTGATGACGTAAAACAACGTAGACTTAGTAAGCTAGATAATGTTTAATTGAACGAATGTGTTATGCCGTATGAACAAAGACTCGTGGGAAGTCAGCATTTAACGTTCATTAACGTTAAGTAAGTAATTATCGTTATGAAAACAGAGTCGCGTGGCGCGATACATGTTATCGCTTTTGCAAGCATTGGTTATCAGCTAGAGAAAACTTAATAAAGCCATCATATATTGTGTAGAAAAGAATTGTTTACATCACTTTTGCACGTCGCGGTTACATCAATCTGCAATATACGTGATGATTACAGCCAACAATAAGTCACTAATTCGAAGCTACAACTTTATTCGAAACTACGTTAGTGAATCTGAAATTCAATCTGAGCTTCAAAATCTTTTGATAAACTATCTACCGTATCCAAGAGTTTGTTTACACTTTTTATAAAATTACAGTTTGTCAATATGTAACTTTACTTTTGCAAATTTATACTTTATTTAAAATTGATCAAAAGAAACAAAGTTATAAGTGATTTTTGATTTTTTTTTCAATAGCAAACACATGTAAAATGTAGGAAGATTTCTGTGATGTAATTAGTCCAATTATAGTTACAAAAAATTCATGGAGTTTGATTGAGAAATTTATAAAGAATCAGATCTCAAAGCTTAACGTAATCTTAAGGGAATTCACTTATTTGAAATAGATTCCATTTGTTATTTTCGTTTTTATTAAGCCCTTTTAATTTCTTATCGGTGATAAATATCCAAATTATTATTACAAAGTTTTACATTACGATCTGTTTGATTTTCAATATAATATAGCGGTGTTTTACCCTAAAACGATCAAAGAGGGAAAAAATTCGCGTTCGTCTGTTTCGCGATTTTCGCTTGCGCGAGCGATTGGATACGGTGGCATAAGTGACGTGTATAACGCAACAGATGCACGATATTTACATAATACATCACTGTTCCTGCTGCCACACCCGCACGAACAGCCGCACGTGAATCTCTTTTTCTTCGTTCTTCCCTTGGCCATGTTCGCCGATGCGTTTCTCTCTCTTCCTTTTTCTCTCTTATAGAGAAGTAGAGTTCGTTCTCTCCCTCCTGGAGGAAGCGTTTCGTATCCTCTCGAGCGTCGTTAGCCCACTGATGCACTATCGCGACGAGCCGTCCGATAGACCGTTCGGAACTTTGTATGCAACGCGTGCAGCACTCGATATGCAGGTAGTATGGAATGAATAGAAAATGCAGCGACCCGATATATTTACCACGCACCTACGACAAATCGTAGGGTGATAACAGACAACGTGTTACCGATATTTCTCTCTTTTCTTTCATTTTTCTTTTCCTCGGGAAATTGATCGACGTGTCTCGCTGTTTCGTTGCTTATCGTACGACGATGGCTGATCGGCCGTGCGCGGCTTATCAGCCCGTAGGCCGTGGCCTCACTTTGAATATCGCGCACTTGCACACGGTCGATGGGGCGACCGGCGCGGCGCGGCGCGGCGGCTAAGCATCCACTCGATTAGATCCAATTCGTTTAATTGCGTTAAGCACGGGTGCGTTGAATACTTCCTTTATTTTCACGCGCGTGCTCGCGGCGGTGGCGTCGATGGGGGTCAGAAACAGCGACTATTCAAGGAAGATTGATACAGAGGTTCGACCGGCAACTCGCTCGTTGAGGAACGTGACCTCATTCTATGAATCACCAATTTTATAATAGTAGCTGCCTTTGAGCTTTTCCCGCCACTTTATTTATCCGCCACACCGGAGTAGCCATCGGCATCGCGGCACTTTTCTTTGCCGCTGATGAGAAGGATCGACGCGAGAACACGCGAGGAGAAGGATTTATTTCACCAGCGATTTATATGATGAAATCGTAGCGGCGCCAATTAGTAGATAAAGCTATAAACTTGTAATCACGTTATATATCGTATAAGATCAAGGTTCAATGTGCAAAATAAAGTCGGAAGCTCTCGCTCAGTGCGAGATAACGGGATCGATAGAATTACTTATTGTCGTTTAGCATGATGGTCCTTTTCATTCGCGGTATAACAAATTGATCAGTTGTACGAATTTAATTACGATCACAAGTGAGAATGCAGCTAATTCGAATATATCATATAGCGGGCGAAAAACGATCCATTTCTTTTATGCGACGAAGAATCGTTTCTTTCGGCAGTTTCTCAAATTCGCCGGTATTATTTTCAGTCGATTACGATCGACCTCGTTTAAAATGCGCTCGGTAGACGCGATATTGTTCACGCGGCAAGTACAAGCGTGGGCGTCGACGCGACGCGTGCGTGAGTGCGTTACAATTCACACGCTTTATTTATTCTCTGTTTCTTCTCTTAATCGGCTGCCGCCGCGCGTGTAACGTTATATAAATACGAGATTATTTCAGTCCGGGATCCGTGTGTTTGGCTGCACGCCAAGCGGCAGGGGTTGAACTGACTGCACTAATAACGCGGCTGTGATACGCACGCCGCGGCGGTTGCATAACAGGTAGCTGAAGTGGAGGGTGGTATCGTGTGGTAGGTACAACTACAACAATGATACGTATGATGGTAACGACGACGTCGACGAGAACTACGTCGAAGCGCGCCTCGGTTGGCTGGCATAGCGATCGCGCGGCTCGTTATTATGTAAATTACATCAGAGCCCCGTTGCTTTTACGCTGTACGTAAAGTCGCATCTCAACCAGAAGACCAGATCCCCCTGCAGAGTTAAATTCGTGGGCTTCTTTACTTCCGATGTAGTTGCGAGTAATTTAGTGTGTTCACTCTTTTGACACTTCCAACATTTGTGCGGAAAGTTAGAAAAATCCGAGAATAAGTCTGGAGATTACTAGATTAGCATAGATAAATTGAATATAAATCTCATGTAAACAAATGCGAAAACAATGGAAACGTTTATGTTGATTAAACGTGATATCCGCATAAAACATTTTTTGAAATTAAAAATTTATATATATACATGTAGCGTCGAGTGGTTTATCATTCAGTGCGATTGACTCGCGATCTGTGGACCCGAGTGTTCAATCCCACCTTCGCCCAAACACGATAGCCGAGAATGGCTCCACCTAATGATCAAAAAGATCTATGATCATCAGTGTTGTTCGGATTCGGCGTTAAATTGTAGGTCCTATATATATATATACACACATATAAAAGATTATATATATATATATATATATGTCACTAGATAATATATGCTCTAATATCTGAGTAAGATAGAATTCTGTGGATCAATCACCCGCAAATCCGAAAAAAAAAAAACCGATATAAGAAACGAATATAGGTCTCAAACAAAAGTGGAAGAAGCCTGTAGATATCCTATACTCCACATGAGGAGATAAAAGGATCATCATCATCTCATCATATATACATACATACTCTTGTATGTGTATATTACTTTATAATTTACATATATTATACATACTCAGAGAAACCTTTTAATTTTGCTAAGAAACTCTTTTGAGCCTTGTACCTCGATATGTCTGCTGTAAATATTAACATTGCAAAATTCATATTTTTTATTATTCATGTTTTCTAAGAGCGTCATTTATAATTTTTTACTTACGGCAATAAATATTCCGATACTCGTATCGTTTAACTCACACGCTTTGAAATATTTGTTCCAATAAATAAGAGCAAAAGCAGTTTCTACGTTGTTTGTTGAAGCTGCCGGTAACGAAAGAATGTCGTCCATTTATCATACACGGGATAGTGATAACAATCACATATTGCTTTTTATGTGATGGCGTAATAGTTATAAGACTGCATGGATTGCGCCGAGAATGCATAACTGAAACACGCATCGATGTTTACGCAATCGCGAAGTATTCTCTGGTATACATATTATATTATATTATATATAAGAAAACTTATATAACAATATCAAAACTATATTATAGATATTCTAAATATGTCAGAAATTTAAGATTATTCGCGTTTAAACATTTCCGCGGTTAAGAAAATGAATCTTAAGAAAATGCACTAAACAATGCATTAGATGTATTATAATCTCTAATGTAAGTGACATCGTGTTATACGATCGACTGAATCACGTGTGTATCAAGTTTCTCAAATTTCATATTAAAATAATAAAATTATAATTATATTATTAACAACGCTTTTTTTTAGAGATTTTTAATATTAAAATAGTAAAATGTAATTTTATTAAATTGTCTTCTTTTATAATAGAACGTTTTCGATTTCTTGGAAGAAAAATATAATTATAGAAATCAAAATGTGTAACTTGAATATTTAGAATACAGTTCGTACAGTGTAATTTCGTATATCATCGGATTACTGCTATTAAAAATAAAAGATTTAGGGGAAGAAAAAGAGAGGATGATAGGAAGATAAATGCTAAAACACTACATGTGTGACAAAAATAGCGGGCGAGGAATAGTTGTGTCTGTGCGTGTCTCTGTATGCAGATTTGATGTATGAACGTTCGATTAGCTCGAAATGTACTCGTGAAAGAGTGGAACGTGATCCGAGATGCGAATGTACATACGAACGCTGCCGGCGAAATAATAACGATGACGACGATGATCGATACTACAATGTCGTATGCCGCTACGTCACGATGCTCTAATCGTCAAAAATAACGAAGCAGCTGCTCCTACATAGAAAACGTTTTACGATCTAATTGGGAGTCGATCTGATTTCTCAAAAGAATAATGGACTCTGTTTGGAAAATCTATGAAGATTCAAATCAGAAGTGTTTTGCAAATGCGATCGTAAATTAGATGAAAAAAAAAAAAGAAAGTTTGAAAGAGGATTCCGTTTTTGCTCTTTCTCGAATTAAAAAAAATTTTTTTTTTTTTAAGATTTTAAACAAAAATGCAATGTTATTGTTAGAAAAATTTAAGGAAGAATATTAACTTATCTTTAGTATATTAATAAAAATGACTTATGTTGGAATTATTATTTCTTTCTTTGCTTATTAAAGTGAATTACATAATATTCATATTTCATTTATAATATTTTTTATAACTAGTACTATTTGAAGTACTAATAATAATAGTAATTAAATATAATTACAGTGTCAATATATTAATGTAATTTTTATTCTCAATTTTACCGAATTCGATACTTTGTATAAAAATAATAATGTTACAATTCTCTAGATAGAAAACTCATATATTTAAGATAAAAATGAATATATAAATTATCCCTAATTAATATTGCAATAAGTATCAGTGCACTTATTATAGCTTTAGATTGATTCGCGTGTAGGCATTCTGATCGGAATCTGTATTGGAGAAGATTTTAAGAAATTTTTATGCGGGATCAGCAAAAGAACGACAATTAATAATGATACATCTTCTCACAATTACGTCGTTCTTATACGACAGTGCTAGCGTGTACATACGTATATAATGTATAATCTACGTATAATATTTGCCGCGATGACGTTCCGTGTCGGAACGCGTGAAGACAAAGAGAGTGTTGTAACAGAAACAGAGTACAGACAACTTACGGGTATAGGTCATTTGGCCCTGGTAGTAAGAAGGAAGGTACACGTGTTGCGCGTGCGGAGGCTGCCCGTACACATTCATGGCTGCCGTGCCGATTTCATCACCACCTACATACATCGTACACGCCGTCGAGGTAAGGTCATGATTTTATCAGAACGCTAATTTCGCACCATATACACTGTTTGTTTGTTCTTTTTTCTAAGTTTCGCTCTCTATCACTGGGTTGTTAAAAAAAAACTAACATCGAAGGAGTCAAGAATGAGACGTACGCGGATTCTGGCTTGTTCAGTAAGCAGACAGAGTATCGCTAAGTTACGAACTGATAGAGAACTACCTTTATTTTCTTCTAGGCACACAAATACATCTTTCTACGCGCTCGACTACTAGGATATTTAAATGTTCCTACTGTCGGAAATAATTAAAACAATTAAATTTTTAATAGGAAATTTTTACACACATCTACAAGCGCTCCGTATCAATATATACATTATTAGATAAATTAGATGATCCTTTAATTAATATGTGTTCATTAATATCAAGTTGATAATTTAGTAGTCAACAATAATTAGACAATCCCGAACTCTGTTTCCTGTTGGAAATACTTGATTTGTATGTTATTCTTAAGTATGCATACCTTGCAGATTAGAGAGTTTTACAATCATTTACTTTTTAATTTCAATAAAAATATTATGTACAACCCAGTGAATATTGGCTAAGTGCATGCCTTTGCAAAATAACATAAACGCAACAATCAAGCAAATGATTCCATTAAACATTTGATAATTTTAATAGATAACTAAGAAACTGAACCTCTTTGATAGATAGAGCTAATTTTCTTTTCTTGAAATTCGAAATTTAATTTATCTCGACTATCTCGTATATATAGTTTTTACCGTTGTGGTCATATGGATCGGGAAAGGGTATCAGTTTCTATTGGGTAGCTAACTTCAGTTTTATATCCTAATGTAGTGTTTTTGTGTCATGCACGCGGACCTGCGACTGTTTTGTTCTCAGAACTCTATTGCTAATTCATTACTTCTATCTAATCTTCGTATTACTTCGAATTAATCGAATATTTACCTGTATCAATAAGCATACTAAGTACTTGTACTTTCTCCTATATTTTTTATAATTCTTTTATATTAAGTTTCCTCCATGCAATGATTTATTAAAATTTTATCTTCTTGACATGCATCTACCAAAAAGCTTCGTAGTTTTAAAACCTATGCATTTTATTTTATCTATATAACACGATAATATGTGATAATGTGCTGTTTACGCAGTAATATAGATAATATTTAAAAAGATATAATTTCATCTCAAGGATTAAAAAAGTTTGTTAGATATTATTACTTCTACGCGTATTATCAGCTTAAGCAAAAGCATTGTTGTGCTATTAATTTTACTTTCTCTCGCATGTATCAACTCTATTTTATGTCAATGTTAGAATTTGAATATGCAAGGCAAAATAATTATGCTAAGCGATAAGCTGTCAAAATATGTTTGCAAAATTTATTGCGATATCAGAAACAAATTGTTTCTGAAACAACTGCAACATTATCAATATCTTATTCTTGTTAAATTTTATAACAAAAACAATATTAGTATGTGGCTCAAAAATTAAAATATATATTATTTTTTTTATAACAGTTTGTTTTGTTCCAATATCGCAAACCTTTATCAATAAATTATGTAGCAAATAGAAATAGTAAAGCAGCAAAAAGATATTAGTGATTAAATACGAATACTTACCGCCCTCATCTTCGCTGTCACTCATAAATGTCTCCTGCATGGATTCGGGTGCCTGAACTCTGTATTTCTCTTCAATAGTGACGGTATGAGTTGTTGTGATGATAGTCTCTGTGACAACTTTCAACGTTTCAATGACGCTTATGTAACCGAGCTTTTGTGCGATATCTAAAGCAGTCTGTCCGTTCTGTGAAAAAATAATTTACATCGAGTATATGATTATAATGTATTCTGATAGCTACCGATAAATTTATTCAATATGAAATACGTAGAATAAAACTCACGTTGGTTACAGCATTCGGTTTAGCTTTACTTTCCAATAACAAATTAATAACGAGCGTATGTCCTTGTTGCGCGGCTTGATGGAGAGGAGTATAACCAGCATTGGTACTGCTGTCAACAGCAGCACCAGATTTTAAGAGAAATCTTACCATAGCTGCCTGACCAAAGTGAGATGCCACGTGCAATGGCGTATAACCAGCCTAAAGAAAATACGACAAGACATAAGACCTCTTTTTGTATTATTGCATGTAACGTCTATGTAACAATTATAAGTTTAAATTTTATAAAGTTTCACAAACTATTTTACTATTTAATCCAATGATAACGAGATGCTTTAAGACCAACAGCAGTCACGCTACTACTACTGTGTTATGGAGATAGGTGTTGTTTCAAAGTTATCAATGGACAATATAGAGCAATGAACAATCACTTGTGAAGATTACGTCATCTACGTTAATTTAATTATGCATAAATCGCTAACATACTGTAACTAAAGACACAATCGTAGTCGATATTATTATGTGATTAGAACAAAAACTTATCTTTAACTACGCAAGTTACTTTGACAAATTTAAGCGTATAGTACAAAAGAACTTATTAATTATGTTACCTTAGTTTTAGCGTCAATCTGAGCACCATTCTTGACAAGAATGGAGGCGACGTTTACTTTATCTTCTTGTGCGCATAAATGTAAAGGCGTAAGGCCATTCTGTAAAGTGTAAAAATAAATATAACGTAAGATTTTGTAAATAAAAGGTAGTTGAAAATTACATTGTGTTCTTTTTTCATTTACCTTCGCTTTGTGATTCGTGTCTGCTTTATGCTCGATAAGAAGGGTTGACATATCAGTATGGCCTTCTTGTGCGCTCAAATGTAACGGTGTGAAGCCCGCTTTTGATTCTGCATTAGCTTTCGCTCCGTATTCCAGCAAAGTAGTTGCAATATCCATCTGTTAAAAGCAAAAGTAATTTTATATTTGTTATCACTCTTAATAATTACTGTTGTATGATCGTACCTGATTTTTGCGTGCAGCGATATGCAATGGTGTATGACCATTCTTAGCCATGGCATGTGGTGAAGCTCCTTTATCGAGTAAAAGTAAAGCCACGTTTTGATGATCGTAATGAGAGGCTACATGAAGTGGCGTTACTCCGTTCTGCACAGACAAAACAAAAATGCTTGTTACGACGTATAAAATAATGTGGCATAATGCGTGCAAAATAACTTTTTTACAATTACTTTGATCTTCAAATGTTAAATTTAAATATGCTTACCTTTCCTTGAGCGTCAACAGGCGCATTCTTTTGTAGTAGCAATCGAGCTACGTTCATATTGCCGTACTTGGCCGCTAAATGCAAGGGAGTAAATCCTTTCTTGGTCGTTGCGGTAAGCGAGGCGTTATTTTCTAATAAAACGGATGCAACCTGTGTGATCATAGAAACACGTTATGAAAGAAATATATCTCATATGTTATACATATATAGGGGAGAGTCGTGTAAATCGGACCTATTTACAGTTTTTGTTCTCTATGGCTGGTATTCATAGTCAGTTCTTATATATTCAAGACCGTCTTAAGTTCAGTCTTGAAGAGTTACGAACCAATCAGAGGGCCGCTTTAGCATCTTAAGACATTACTTAAGGCAGTCTTGAAATAAGAACCGACTATGAATATCGGCCTATAAGGCGTAAATAAAATTCGATCATAAAATCAATGGTACCGTTCGACAAATCATTTAATTTTCTTCATTTTTGCTTTAGACCATTTTGAAGTATCTCTTACCTGTGTCGAACTATGTATAATGGAAAATGTAAAAATGCATTTTCCGATCCGATTTTTATGGACTTTTAAATAGAATTATAAAATATTTTAATTAATTTTTGTTAGTGTTGAGTAAAAACGAGCAATTTAAGACTCAAAGATAAAAATATAGTTTATACCTAATATTAAAAAAAAATTTAATTAAAAAATCCATCAATCTGATGATACATGATATTTTATTGATTTAGTGTTCTTTAGACCGGATCTGTCGATCACCAGTAGTACTACAACCAGGTTGTGACAAACCTTCTTTCTTCGATGAATTAGCTGGCTTACTTGTCTTTTTAGTGTTTTTTGTATAGATTCGATTTGGATACTCAACTTAAAAAGAGGTCCGATTTGGATTCTTTCGAATTATTGGAATAAATTTTACAATAAACCGCAGAAATAATCACAAAACTTTTGATATTTTTGTATTCTATACTCTTTAATTATCTTAAATCAATTACCGTTCAAATTTTTAACATTTTAAAAATAAGGATTTACAAGAATTTCTTTTTAAAAAAAATTTTCGCATGATAGCCGAAAATGCATATTTGCGTCTATTCTATGAACGTTGTGACGGAGTACTGCCAAACTGTTGTCACATGTCTTATAACGATTTTACATTATAAATAGCACGCAAATCTGCTTAACCGTATTTATTTAAATTAAAAAGGTCCATACAATTTGGAACACGGTCCGATTTAGGACATTCTCTTATATATAACATTTCATAATCTTACCTCCTCCTGGCCTTCTTTAGCAGCGATATGAAGCGGTGTATACAAATCTTTCGTTGTAGCATCTACGCCCGCACCATGTTGCAACAGTAACATCACAATATCGACGTTACCCAGGCGAGAAGCGACGTGAAGTGGTGTCTGTTCCTCCTACGAACAATTTGCTCCTTTATATATGCTTTATTGTATAACAAATTCATCTTTAGCGAAAAAGCTACTCATATTAATTATTGTTAATCAAGCGTGGTATTTACTCTTGCTCTAGCGTCGACTTGGGCGCCGTTTCTAAGAAGTATCCTAATAATATCAGTTTGGTTCGCCCTGGCAGCTAAGTGTAATGGCGTTTCGCCTCTCACTGTCGGTATATCAGGGCTAGCTTCGTGTTGAAGTAAGTAAATCACGATATTCATACATCCCATAAAACTCGCTACGTGCAATGGAGTTAATCCAGACTGTGAAAGAATATATATGACATCGCTCATTTTCATTTAAAATATTTGCAACCATATGTAATCTCGTAAACGTTGGGAATAAGTATACATACGTAATGTAATAAATAAAGTTAAAAGAAATGTAAGAAGAGGAACTTGAAAATGTCATACCTCAGTTGTAGCTTCGATGCTCGCTTTGTGCTTCAGGAGGAGTTCGACGACTTTTATACGATTCTTCTTGCATGCGATATGAAGAGGGGTAAATCCGTTGAGCGCTCGCGCATTTGGATCAGCATTTCTATCAAGAAGTAGTTTAGCTACGCGTACGTGACCGCAGTGTGCAGCCACATGCAGCGCAGTCAAATAATCCACCGTCACTTCATCCACGGGTGCACGGTGATACAATAAAATTCTCGCGGCGTCAACGTGATCCCCTTGAGAAGCCATGTGTAACGGGGCAAGACCATTCTGTCAACAAAAACCAAATGGTATAATTAATCTCGACAAGAGAGGAAAATATTTTGCCACGGTGAGACGCATGCGGCCGATTCATACCTTTGTTTTTGAGCCAATGGGTGCTCCTTTCTCAATGAGAATGTCAACTACTTCATGGTGGCCGGACCTGGCCGCGCAATGTAGAGGAGTTAAACCATCTCTCGTTTTCGCTTCGATGTTTGCTCCCTTGCTCATGAGGAGATTAACCATTTTAATCTTACCCCATTTTGCTGCCACGTGCATTGGCGTGATATTGTGCTGAAATTATAAAAAGAGTATATTTTTAGAGCAATTCGATAATATTTTAATCCTTCTTTTTCTCTGTAAAAGTTATGCGTACCTTTGCCGCAAAGTTAACATCCGCGCCTTTGTCATAAAGCAAGGAAGCGATTCGGTCGTTGCCATAATGTGCGGCTATGTGAAGCGGAGTGAAACCGCTTTTCGATGTTACATCGGGATTATGGTCGTTCTGTGATGAGAGAAAAATTAAAGAAAAATTAAAGAAATTATAAAAGGACTGATTCCTATATCTATCACTATTATCATTTAAAATACAAGTCTAATAAAGCAGTACGATAACTCACTTGTAAAAGTAGGGCAGCCGCTTTGCAATCGTCTTTCTTAGCAGCGATGTGTAGAGCAGGCAGTCGAACTTTACCACGGGTATCATTTTCTAATAGAACGGCTACTACCTTGTCGTGACCCTGTTGCATAGCCACCGCCAATGGAGTGAAACCGTCCTATTGTACGAAGAGAAACGTGCATATTTATATAATTGTTGAACTAGATATAATTATTATTATAAATATTAATTTTATTGAAAAATAAGACAGAGATTTGTAAAAATAATAAATATACATTTTCAAAATTTGACAGCGACAAAATCTCGTTGATAAATGATGAAACAGTATTTCACACAAACCTCAGTGGCCAATGTTTGATTCGCACCCTTGCAGAGGAGGTATTTGACCACAGAGTCATGATTTTCCTGGGCAGCCATGTACAGTGGCGTGAACCCATTTTGCGATTGTGCATTCACAGAAGCACCTCGTTGTACTAGCACTTGTACCACCTCCTCTTGTCCAGCTGAAAAAAAAATTGATGTCAAGCGGATTATTCGTCTCGCAGAGAGATCTCGCGCTTTGCAATGTGAGATATCGTAAGCCTCGAGAGAAATAAATGTTTAAAATCATTCGCGTCCTTGTCCCGTATGCATTTAACAAGCGACCAGAAATCCATACGATGAGCAAAGATAGGATAAGAGAAAGAAAAAGAGACAGAGAGATGAAAACGTGTGCACGCTTACCAAGAGAAGCTATGTGCAATGCCGTGTTTCCCTTTTTGGTAGCGGCGTCCACAATTGCGCCACGATTTAGGAGTTCTCTCACGATTTCCAAGTGGCCATCCTTAGCTGCCAGGTGCAAAGCGTTTAAGCCATTCTGCAATATATAAAATTCATTCTAGTTAAGGAACGATTCTTCAAGACTGATGCGAGATAATATGTACACGCTTATACGCTACGTCAAAATCCGCGGAAAGCGACAATTTACTTACGGCGTTAGAAGCGTTAATATCTACTCCAGATTCCAAGTATTCCAAAACTTTCTCGAGTTGCCCAGCACGAGCTGCCCGTAAAAATGCAGTACTAGGATCACTCTGAAAAAGATGAAATATTCTACTTCAAAATCTGAAGATAAATTTTTATTCAAATAAAATTTAAAAAGCCTTCCCCACATTTTTGTATTTTTATATTTTTTTTATATATTCATATTTTCATCAAATCAAATAAATTTGAATACGCTTGTTAAATAAATGAATTTAAATATTGTATTATAGTCACATACACACAAATATCGAATCAAATATTGGAATGTTCATTCAAGGTTCTCTTGTACACAACTTTCTTTTTTTTCCTCTCAAGAATCAGATCCAACTATTTTCTTTTCTTTGTTTTATCTTGAATAAGATATAAAAGTATCTATTGTATTCTCTTTCTCTAAAACTCATTAAAATTGCATGTTTTTATTATATATGGATATATACTTGTGAAGTAAAACTCAAATGTTTAAAACAATCTCGCGCAAAATGTCATACTTTTAATTATCATAGAGTCTGTATAGATTTTATAGATCGAATTCATGATTTCTTAAACAATTAGATTAGAATTTAATCATGTCTTAGAAACCTTTTTATATAGTACAATTTCGTAAACGGCAGTGCTTGAAGGATTTACAGCGAATCGAAGTTTATTGTGCTTCTTTGGATATTCTTGGCGCATTTCTGCGATGCGACAGAATTATTAGTTCATTTACAGGAATGCAAGGACACGTAGGTGTAAAGTTCTACACGCAAATATATTTCTAGGAATTAACTACGTGTAATTTGCTGCGAGAGAGAAGAAGAGGAAAATAGAGATTATCCCACGTACATATGTAAGATGAACGCATATATAAGATGTTTTATTACTAGCTACAAATTTTTTTAAGATTATATATTATACAACACGCTTCGGAAACGTATTCAAAATTCTTTTTCAACAACAGAATTGCTGGAAAATAAAATCTAATAGTTAATTTTATTAGATAATTAATTTCAAAAATGCATGTGTTTGATAAATTTTGTGTTTTCAGAGAAAAAAAAATTTCAAATGACTATTACGATTAATATATAACTAAATGTTTTAATATTAAATCGCAAATTCAATGACATAATAATTTTTTGTCTATTTTCTTTGCTCATGTACTCAAAACAATTTTAATATACGTAAAAAATAATTCGGTCGTATATCTCATTTCATACATTTAAACATTCATTTTCGTCTGAATGTCTCGTCAATCGTTTTTAATACAATCGACATTAATTCCGAGAAGTAGATGAGTCATATTGACCGGCGTATTTTGAATCATACAACGCGGGTTAGTAATTAACTGTAGATTTAGAACGCGTGAGGCGCCGTGCAGTCTGTAACAAAAGCTGACAGAAATCCGACTATCTTTGTCTGTTCCCACCCTTGAGTCGACCCCTTCTTTCCTGTGTTCGAACCCTCGTATTCCGAGTGGATATATACCAGATATCCCCCCTACCGTAACCTATATTCAACTGATTCTACAGGATATTGCAGAGCCACCGGATGTTCCTTTTAATCGCATACTTCTTTTCGACTACTTTTGTAGTCGTCATTTATTACCATTTCAATTCTATCGTACATATATTCAAAGCTACGTTTCGAATTAAAACTACTTTGTTACTCATATCAATATTTCTACTTTGTTACTTATTGATATACGAGTCGAAATCCAGTCAGAAATGATAATAGAATCGATGTCGATTCAACATCAAATTGATGATTTCGACATTGAATCGACGTCGATTCGATGTCAATTTCATAATTTCGACGTTGAATCAACGTCAATTCCATTATCATTTCTAGCTGGGAATTGACTTGAAGAATATGACGTTGTCTTTAATCGTTACGCTTCTAAAGCTTACTTCGAAATCTCCTATTTTTGTCTTTAATTGTTCATGGACGCTTAAAAATATTTTCAAATCGACCAAAAAATCTACAAAAAATAACGTCTGATGATTTTAAAAATATTCTGTAAGTTGAAATATCTGTATCTAATAGTCTAGCTCGGCCGGGATGAAAGCCAAGTCAAGTCAATGGACATGAAAAAACCGTACATTCGGCTTACACGGAAGACAATAAATATCAGGATTGTTACAATCTCTAAATAGAATGTCGCGTAAATATCTCTGGGTGGTACACAGAGACAGAAACTACGTCAGTTTAACAAACGCAAATATTTGTAGCGTGTAGTTGCAAAAGCCACACAATAGAAGCCGTAAAAATGTATAGGACAAGAGTAATCTGTTGAAGTTTCATAACAATATACAGCTTTTTAATATATGTACAGTCCAATCCTATTAATAATATAACTAATAATATATAATCCTGCACGTGTAAAAATAACTTTTTTTTTTAAATAAGGGGTAGATTCTTTATTATACCATTAATAAATGAAAATAGCTTCGAGCCAACATTAGACGGTTCTTAATTTGCGTCTAGAATTTAAAAAAAAAAACCAGTTTTCTTATTCTTGATTTTACATGTATTATATATTTTTATTATTTTTTAAATTTATTGAGCCTTATTATAATTATATATTTATATACAAATATATTCTTTTGATATTTATTTTACATACGTATATGCATTCTGATTTTTCAATGTTTCTCATAATAAAGATTATCTAAAAAAGAAAGGATATCTAAAATTATAAATAAAATATCTTCCGAGTTATACAAACGAATGGGCCTTTCATGCGGTCGTAATTAACTGTGGAAATATACAATTTCTTAAGTATCGAATTGTTGGCGCAACCGTTATATAAAATATTGCGTGCAGAAACGATGCAAACTGGACAGCTTTGTGCGCGCGGTGGGAGTTCTAACGGTGAACCTACTATTGCAGCGTACCGCGACCGTAGGTGGTTTTGCTGAGACGCAAACGTTTTATCGTCATGCGCTCGAAGCACACGCCTGACAATAAATCGATAGTTAGTTCTTCACTGCTTTTACGCTCATACACGACTTGTCTCATCGCTTTTGCTAATGTCGAGTGCCATTTACACGGGAAATAAAATGTCGTTTTTTTTTTTACCATACATATTTGATGGTGTTCAATGTAATTATCATAGTTCATCATAAGAAATCGTTGTCCAAAATATCAATAATTGTTCAATATAAGTCTATTCGACTTGTCAGTTTTCGTAATAAGTATTACGTAAAAATTGCAAAAATATAATAGTATGTGAGGAAACGGGAAAAGAGTGCAGTTTTATTTACTAAAAAATTAAATTTGGAACAGTCTTATACTTTGTGTTATATACTATACGTACTTTTTGCTATAGTAAGATTTTATAAAAGTTATGACATTTCTCAATATTACATTTATTCGAAACTTGCATATTGATGAAACGGTGGGCAAAAAACTTGCTATTGTGAACACTACGTTGATCTGAGATTTTCAATGAGAACGAGGCGTAAAGGTAGTATCGAGTTACGTCCATTTAATTCCAGAGTATCTCATTTCGCTTACTCTACAAGAGCGATTTATTTGTCAGGCTTTGATACGTATATGCTAGGCAGAAATTAGAGATGCAAATAAAGTTCGCGTCGTAGCAGTCATTTTATCACACATCTAATCGCGTCGTATAAAACTTGCTCACGGTAATATATTCTGGTAAATAAAACGAACGTTTCGTTTTTATCTACCAGACACAAAGCGTGAATCGATTGTGGGGATCTGACATGTCGTATCGTTTTGTTGGCGCGATATTTTTCTGAATGGTCAACAGACGCGATATCCCTTGTATAAATAAATCCTTCGTTATGTTCATACTCCACAAGATGTATACTTGATGCACGCCAAGAGAATATTGAATGAATAAATGTGCAATACGTGTAACACGTACGGTAAAATTAAAAAATTGTTTAAATTAAGATAGAGAAGGAAGAAACTTAAAAAATGAAAAAAACAGTTTCTTTGAGTTTTACTTTATTGAGTTTTTCAACAAGTAATGTGACTTAAAAGAAGGTATAGAAAACAGAATGTAAAATTTTTTAGTTTGCTTTTATAACGAAACATTGCGTCACTACTCGAAATATTTATGTTAAACGCAACTCATCAGCAATACTAATTTCTTTATCGTCTATGTAATTGTAAGAAAAAAGAAGACTATATATGTAATATTTATAGAATACAATTCAATAATATCTACGTGCGCAATGTACAAGGTAGCGAACTTGTGACAACCCTATGTACAATGGAGAAAGCCCGGCTATATTTGATTCTCATTGGTACGCAGAAGCTGACGAATGTGTTGCATGCCGGTGTTGCGTACGCAAGGGAATCTGCTTCACGCGGACTGCACAAGCACGTCTTAAATAATTCAGCAGACCGTTAGTTTCTCATGTGAAAGATATCCCCTTCCGCGTCCGCTTCCCTTTACTCTTTCTCTCTGATCTCTCACTTTCTTTTTTCAAACAGAGAAGAACACTTCCAACTGTGTCAGTTTCCATTGACGTAGAAAAATAAGGAAACGTCACAGAAGAAAAGTTACATAAAAGAAAAGAAATCGGTTACAGTAGCAAAATTGTATTGCTGCACTTGAACTAGGTGCCATCAAACTTGTTGCTGCATAATCAACTATTTGATATTACAAGTTTTTCAAACAGAGATTAAGATATATTACAAATATTTTATTGATAATTCTTCAATGAGTGTATTCATAAAAGTAGATCAATTTAGTGCCAATTAAAAATTCACTGTCAATTAACAAAAATACATTTTACTGTCGCAATAAAACAATTTGTTATTATAGCAAAATAATTTGTAAAATCAGTAAATTATTTACAGCATAAAATTTTATTAATGAAGGGGGAAATGTTTTCGCAAAAGTCAAAAAAAGGTCAACCACACATTTAAAAAATTCCTTTACCTTTCCATTAAACATAAGCAAGCGTAAAAAAAAGGATAGCTTCCATTTATAGTGCGTGTAACGCGCATCGACACACTTTTCTTTAAAAGGTATAAATTAAAGGAAACACTTGTATTCGTGCACACTCAGCGTTCATCGACTCTCAGAAATCGAAAGCAGTTCGCTATGACGAAACGTCTTGTTACATGTCTCTTAAGTTTCCCTATTGTTTCCATAAATTCTCTATGTTTGATTAGTAGTAACTATCTGCGAATAAACATTTAACAAAGTATATTATTCGAAACTTCTCTCATGTGTACACGAACAAATATAGTTGAGAAATTTCTTCGCTGTTTCTTCAAATTCGGAACGTATATAAATGCACTTAGAAGTTGTTGCATGCATGAGCCTAAAGTGCTCTAAAAACGTCAATTGTACATCAATTATGTAATGTCAGTGATAACTTCATTATATCAAATAGGTACGTGTGTTGCAACTTCTCTTTATATTTTCATTTTTAATCTTGAAAATGGAAATTAATCTGTTTGAATAAAGTCTATTTTGGTCTACGTTGGACCATTTAATTATAATAATTGTAAATATTAAGAAATGGTACTCAACTATATAATCATTAAATTATTCAATTATTACTTAATTAAAAGAGAAAAAAGATCACGGAATACGACGTGTCAGAAGTCTTACCGTTAACCCAACTTAATTCATGTAGACACTGTAATTAAAAAAATTAAATCTCTGCATCACGATGCGCGTTGATATAAATTATTTTAATTGCAAGAAAAAGATTTTCCCTTCTTTGTTGTGCAAAGTTGAACATCTGATCAGATCCCTCGAGAAATGGAACCTGGCTGTTGCGCAAAAAATAATCGAGTATCGAAACTGCAGCTATCATATACTTGAAATAAAACGAACAATGATCTCGCACGCGAACGGGCTGAAATGAGGAAGGGCGGGGAATAATTCAATGGATAACTCGACCTGGGTCGTTAACCGAGTAACAAGCACGGTCTTGTATGCAGACCGCGACAAAGTTTAGAATTTACGTTGCGACTATCATTTTTCTCTTTTGAAATGACTTTGATATCGCACAGTGAAATGGATACAGTACTCTTAATTTGCAATACCAGCTTCGATAAAGCGGTATTCGTCATTGATTTACAGGAGAGAGGATAAGATCTTTCGTTCTAGTCCTTTTATCGAGTAAGGCGGCAAGAAAGAGCACATTGGTCGCAATGAACGTAATGGCTATGCGCCCGCTGGCAATTTCTGGCGATGCATCAAGCTAACTATAGCCACACCATATGTGCCAAACTAATGGCTGCAGACGTAGAATGCTTCCGAACGTGGCCGCGATAGTTTCGCTCTCGCGAGCAACAAAAGCGGGAATTGGTGCTTGCGATTGTCTGCGCCTCTGATAAAAGAGTTTTTACGTGCGTTTTCGGAGCAACAAATCCGAATGTTATATTGAGGGAAACTTGCAAAATCGCGATTGACGATCGCGGAGAGACGCAATTTTCGATAAATTAAATCAGGCAAATTCATGCAGATAGAATTGGAACCCGCAAAATCAAACGGTCCAATCCTTCGATAATAATTTCGGAATCGCATCGTCATCGGTCCGTCCTTTAGCGTAGCCATGATAGTCCAGCGGTGAGGACAATGACCTGCCGCACGGGGATCAACGGACCTCATACAGGTATCACATTTTTTCCCTTTCACAAAGCATCCTTGCAACAGTCCCGGTGAACGCTACAAAAGCTTTCAGTAGAAAAACCATGACTTAATTTAAGCTATCGCGTTGGCGTATAAGTAGTAGATCATTAACTCTGAACGTAACTTCTCTTAATAAAGAGTTGCAAAAAGAAGATTGAAGGATAAGAATTTAGAGAAATTGTATTCTTTAAGGATATCTCTAGAAAAAAAGAAAATTATCCGCCTTTGTATCAATCCCGCGTGGCAAAAGAAATAATATAGCAAGGATCATGGAAGGCTGTTGGTCTCATATGAAAAATTAATAAACTAATCAAATTTAAGAGGATAGAAAAAAGTTTCCTCGTCAAGATTACAAGTCTTAAAAATCTCATCAAGTATATGTTTAAGAATATTTTTAGATTTTTTTTATTGAAGCTCTTGTCAGGAGCAACAGACTAATACCGTTATGTTTTTAATATCAATTTGTATTTTAATAACGTCCAATTTCACCAAAAAGCAATCTTGCTAACGAAGGCTGTTAGGTCTATATTTTCATCAAAACTTAAGATTAATCAAAGAGAAGAGTATCTAGGCAGTACCGACAATATGTTCTGTGCAAAGGACACAATTAAAGTCAAGATAATGATAAAACGAGGCCAAGTTCATTAACTGGCTGAAGATGCTGGCTTGAGCTTAATAAAGGAAGGATAATAAACAACGAAAGTAGAGAAGCGATTCGTGGATGAGAAAATAAGAGAAAAAAGAATACGTAGCGTAAGCGTCGGAGCGTAACTCGTGGCCGAATACGTTCACCGATCAATAAAATATCACGTGGAAGAAATGCCAACTCGGTTAATACCATTGGAAAATGTACAACGACGAAATATATAGGCGCAAAACGTAATATCTTTTTTAGATCACATAATCCAGACTACTTGACGTCTCCTCCCAGAACGTTGCCGCTCGTAATTGAAATTCCTCTACACGACAGTTTACTGCATTACGTTAAGAGCAACGAATGCACGGAAGAAATAAATTCGTGGCTTAATTCTGAAAAAACCAATCTCAGAAGCTCATAAAAACGTGTCACTTATGTATAAAAACGTTTCATATATACTTTGTCAAGATCGTTATATTCTGATTTTCTATAACTTTCGTTAATTTATATACTGTTTAGATTTAAATAACTGCGTTTAACAGTTAAGATTAAGATAACTATAAATGAACTCTCGATGAAACTCCGGTTTCTATAAATAATTGCTAATAACGCTAAAACAAAACTTATCTCAGAATTACTCTATACAACATGTAATAAAAAATTCAACTTGCGTAACAAATTATAATTTGTTCTTCTCATCGCACTAGCATCTCAACAAGAAATGTATTCAGGAATGCTTAATTAATCATGCGGTGATAAACAAACAGGAAATATGATACTTCACAAGATACAATAATCTTGCTTCGTTATACGTCGCTCGTTACGTCGCTCGTTACGTCGCTCGCGGATCTAGATATCAGGTATGGAACTAATGCGAGTTGAAGCTGGCGCTATGCGAGCGATCAGGCAATTAGTGGTTGCAGCAATAATGACAGAGTAGCGATATAACAATCTCGGCTAAGTAGTCTAGACTTAGCAAACCACGTACTGCATTAAAAGCAGCGGTTACACCGGATCAATCTCCTGCTACCTCGTAAATCGACGTGCAAAATCGATAATTGATCGATGATGATTTCGGATGCATAGATGCGATAGGTTGCAATTAAGCTGTTAATTAATTGTCGAGCGATTGATTAGAACCCAATTTACGTAAAAAAGGACAAATTTTGTCCATCGTCGTTTGTAAAATACACGCATTACGCGAAAGATGAATATTGTAAGATCAATTTTTTTTTAGATACATTTGTAATTAGACGCAACCGCAATTGCTGATTATTAATTATGATTATAAAAGCATAATGAGCATGATTTCTCGAAAAGATTTAAGTCATTAGAAGGACGTCTCGCCGAGCCATGCTCTGGACATTAATGTCTCGACTCATCAACACCGATGATTAATGATAATTTGCATCAACCATTGGCCAAAGGAGAATTTGAAGATCTTGATCGGATCGGCAACTCAATCTATATACATCGTTAAGCAACTTAGAATGATGTTGAGCCGTCAAAAAAGACGTCTCATTTTTTATAGGTATATATTCGTATTTCAGCAGTAGTGAGTGCAACATAACGAAATGAGTACCATTAAATGAGAACAATTATCCTTGCGGTGATTATCTTACAAGAAAATGTTATGAGAAAAAGAAAAGCAACGTTGAACGATCACGGTTACTGATAAAAACGTTTTTTCACTAGCGTATGTTTTTAACACCGGAAAGATCTAATAGTCATTAAATCCATTTCTTGAAATGGTGGAATATGATTAAAAAAATGTTTAAACATATTTATCCCAATTCGTATTTCGGTTTCTCAACAAGAAACCGGCAGGAAGTGCTCGTCATGATCAATGTTGCTTACGAACCATCATTCCCCATCGCCAGGAATACCGGCAACACGCGCAGTCATGCCTTTGGAGAACCGACGGTCTACGTTTAGCCGAGACACCGACTCGCAACACACGCACGCGGCATGCTGGACATAACAGTTAAAAATAACGTCAAGGTGTGAAACGCACGATGTTGAGGTTCCGGCCTGAACTGAATGGACGAAACTAGAATTCTAGGAAGCTTGCATATACATAATAAAATAAATATTCATAATAAAATAAATAGTACATCTTGACAAATAAAAGTTTTTTTTATAGATACTTCGAGCATTTCACGTTGAAACGCAACGCTCAGAAGTAATCAAGATGTTTCTTAATAGCAAACATTTAATGTCAATATATATCATATTTAATTTTTTAAGATAAAAAATAGTTGAAGATGCTAAACTTTGTCTGAAATTATTTTTAGACATCACGACGCATACAGCAGACTTTCTGGTCGATTTTTTTGAAAAAATGAAGATGCAAGAACTCTTGCAGCTGCAATTAAATCTATCTGTTCGACGCTGGGAATCCTTCTGTAATGCGGTTCCCGCGCGCGAGTCCTGCGGGGAAACAAAACTTCCCACGGGCGAGTTTAACATCTTGACTGCGTGATCGCGTCACCGATGGAATTTTGCGACACTCATTATCACGCTAACGACCGCTTTAGCACGACATGCCAGCTATTAGAGAGCTACTTACGTAAGAAGCAAAATATAACTCATAAAAAATCAAAATAATAAAATAAAGATTGTTATAAAGTATAATTTGTAACTGTATAGAAAATTTTTTGGAGTCTAATTGGGATCTGATTCGATTTTCCTCAAAAAATCGTGGATTCTGGAGTCTAATTGTAATCTATGCTATAATTGGAAAGACAAATTTCTATGCGGATACATGAACGAAAGAGAGCGATTCGTTATACCTAATATCATAGTGTCCTAATATTAATATATTATGATAAAATAGTAGAATAATATTTTCTTTTTTTAATTTGCGAGTGTGACAAACCAAGTTAAGTACAGCCTTAGCTTTGAGAGCAATGGATGCTTAAATCAATATTTGAACATACAAACATTTACCATAGATTTCTACAATTTAATAGTCAAAGATACAGATAATTTTGCATGTGCCTTTACATTCAAGAAAATTTGAATTGAAGCTTGTGTGATTTCTTCCAAAAGATCATAAAATCTAATCTTGGAAAATCTATAGAGAGAGTCTAAATGAGAAGTCCAAACAGATCTCATTCGCCTTATTCCTTTCTCTATTAAAGTGTCTTTTCTTGTTTTTTATATTATATTAGAGCCACAACTCTTATAATCGCGGCATTATACGCAACCGATCATGAATAATTAGACTCATCAATCAATCTAACACGGCGTCGTTTCATCTCTCTCTCTCTCTTCTCTTTTCTGGATTAAAATTGCTCTTTCCCCTCCCTCGTTTTTGCATACATTATGCATAAGCCGACCTTATGTAATCGTCGCATATTACAGCTGGCAAATGACATCACGTCCAACGTTACAAGCGTTGAGGTCATCAGATGCCGAGACTCGGCCGATACCAGGAGACTTTTTTACGGCCGTCTTGTCACGCATATATGTTCAATATGACGACGTGTACACGCAGGTAGATTACGTTTCTTCGCAAAGCGAACGTACTTAGCCTCGGTCTATGTCGAGGTCTAAGCACAGAGAGCAATAATTATCCTATACAGTTCGTTCTCGCCGATGATCTTTTCTTATCGCATCTTCAAAAATAGATTAAAGGTCGCGTGAAGATAGCAAAAATGTATGAATCATTCATGCAATATATGAAATTTAAATGCGTATGTTTATTATTTTAATATACCTGATATATATATCTCGTAATAATAAATTCGTATAATATCGACTCTACGAACTTTTGTAATAAATCGAAATACGATAATTGAACTATATTATTAAAAAATAGAAAAATAAATATACAAATGTTCGAGATATTTATAAAAATGGGAGAGGGATACTGAAAATTTCAGTAAAATAAATGATAGCATGATTGTTAGAACGACATTTGGCTCCGCATAGCTCAAGCATCAAAATTCTGATGTTTACTCCCTTAACAGTTTTGGCCATAGGCCAAATATCAATAGAATGCGTTAGTCGTTCGCCATTGCAAGAAAAACATTACATGATGTAGAGAAAAGTACATACTTCAGCATAATAGCTATTGATATCAAATGAGTTGATATCTTGATATCAAATATATAATCGGTAGAAATTTCCGCAATAATAAGTTTCTTTTGATTTAATCACAAATTAAATATTTTTTAAATATTTTAACAAAAGACTTGAAGCATTTATCATTCAAAAAGTGCATAATAAAAATTTCACATTTTTTGCTCATATTGCAAAATTTTTTACTTGTAACTTGTAGTTACAATATTTGCTTGTAAATGTCATTACGTCCGTAAGTAGATATTAATAATGCAGTCATGCAAGCATATACAGATTGATAATAGACAATACGTGTCTCGTATATGTCTATTCATGTCTCTTAACATCCTGTTTTACGACTTATTTATAGAAGCAAATATTAACTTCAAACGTAAACACATGCGCACATATGACCGAGATTTATATATATATTTTTTTAGAAAAATATGTTTATTTTATGTAATACTCTGAAAATATTAATAGAATATTTGTAGATAGAACAAAGATATAAGTAAATATCTTTTTTCGCATCATAAAAATTGCAATAAAAGCGCACCTGCTTTATTTTACTTGTAATAATAAGAATGATTGCATCACGTGTAATTGTCGCAATTAATAAAACAGAAATAATAATGTAGAGAAATTTTGTCGTACAGATATATATATCTACTGCATATAATCGGTACAACTTATTTGATCAAATTTAGGACACGAGACAACCAGTTGTTCGATCGGTGTCGCCGCGTCCTAATTTTCATTGCAAGCAATGCGAATGCATTCATGACTCATCTATATCGTCATCACAAAAAGTACATGACCGTGTTAGAAACATGACCGAAACATGCTTTAGTGTGATGAAGCGACAAATATGAATTCCACGAGAGAGAGAGAGAGAGAGAGAGAGAAGCGCTTGTTTCGTGAATGTATCGTTATGTAAAAATATCTTATGCTAGTCGAATTTTATGGAAGTCTCTTGATAACAACCAAGTTTCGAGGTCGTCTGTGAGGAACTAGAACGTTTAAAAGTTATTACTTCAAGAATACCATTATTAAACAACGATAACAGTCGTTATTATTCAATAAAGCTGATATTTGTAATATTGACGAAGTACTGAATTTCAATTTATATTGTAAGTAAAACATAAAAATAATTTTATAGATGTGTGCAATCTAGCTTATATACAATAATCTTTTAATAATTTTTATTTTATCAGTATAATGATATGATACGATTCCAAATCTTTTTTTAACTATCCTCAACGAGATTTAATTAATTGCCGAGATAAGAATGCAGTTTACACTCATGTCATTAAGCTATTGACGAACAATATATCTATATATGCTAGTGTCAAATGGTTGAACCCTGAACCCGTTATTAAACCCTATCAGGTTATATCAGATTCTAAGACAATCTCTAATTGTATCTCTCACGATGTTAGATTCTATCGCGCTGTTTGTTACGGTGAATTAAGCATGAGGGAAATAACTCCGAAGACGATGAAAACGTGAGTAGTGATTTTAACGACATAATGCTGCTGTTAATTAACGACAAATTTTTGCATCGCCTGTGTTTATCACTGTATATGAATAATGTAAAACAACAAGTCGTTAAGACTATGTAAATTAAGGGAAAGTGAGTGTTTTACTTAATGCTTTTTTTATTGCAAAAGTTTCAAATAACAAACAAAAATTGATAATTTCTTAAGACAAGTCTTTAAAGAAACATTCAAAGAATATGTATATGAATAAATAAACAAGACAAACGAGATTTTCATATCTTCATCGTGAATATGCAAACTTTGTACGAGAACAACAAAAATAATTGTAAAATTGTTTTCTCTTTCTATTTATTATTCATAAATGGAATTGTGTGTCGTGAAATAAATAATATTTTGTAAAAAGTCGTCAAACGAGAAGAGTAGTCGAAAATTGTATTGTTTAGAAGAGGGTGGATCCCCCTCCGTTTGTGCTTGATATCCGTAATATGTGTCACCCAACGTTATCCAGTAATCTCTTCATCGCCGCCAGCACGTCCTTTTCATTGAGGCTTAATTAAATGTACGCTCGGTATGCCAACGGAGGAAACGAGGACGGGAGGGCCCTCGACTTCTCCGACTGAACAGGGGGCAAATGGAGAACGCGGCCGAAAGGGTCGAGGTCGTCGATTACAACAGCAGCGCAAACTGAATTTCGCGCAGTAGATGCGCCTCTATCCAGAGTGCGATGTCTCCCTTTTTATACATTTTTTTCGTCACAAGATGATTTATTGCAAATTCCCCTTTTAATCATAGCGAGTTACTATGCTTCGTACATGCTTCGAGGAGTAAAAAGATTAACAAAGAAAGCTGTGCAGCGCAAACGAACCGTAATTTTGTAATTTTACTCTCTCAAATCATTTAAGTGAATATTGTAGATATAAGAGATTATAAAGTATAACAAATGTAATACCGCACTAATACCATCTTTGCATACCTGTAGAAAGATAAAAGTTTTGAAGGAAAAGAAAAAAGAGGAAAAATAAAATGTTGTAAACAGAGAAGAAGAGTATATAAATAAAGTTCTAAGCAACCTCTAATAATAATAATACATGTAGATAACGAAGTTCCCAGTAATACGTAGTTGTTTCGTATAACACGCAATACGCATGTCCTTATGTTTTTATCACGTAAATTGTCTGGCAGTACGCGTGGATCTAGACTACGTGAATGTCCCCTGAACGATAGAAGAGGGAGATATCGAAATTGGAGACCACGACGGAAATTAAAATAATTGAGCACTTCCTGACGTCAAAAAAGAGAAGGAGGCAGAAAAAGAGAGAGAAATAAAAAATGGAAAAAAGCTATGCAGAGAAAAAGCGATCGCGGCAGGGCAGGGCATGGCGTTATACAGGTAGGTAGGTAATGGATACACGTAGTGTACATAGGTGTGTGTGTGTATATATATATAGATATATATATATATATGGGGCAGGCAAGATGGAGTCTCGGAGGTACGGGTCGATATGAACGCGGCAGCGCTATTGCAGCAAACCGCCCCCTATTCGCCTCCGCTGGCTTCTCTTATACCACCTTTGCTCGACTTTCTTTTCACTGTCAATCCCCCCTCCACGTTACCTCTGTGCCGCTATCAGTGGTATCACTATCGGCAACGTTTGCACACAATTGTCGTATGCATATGGTAGTTTTTTCTTTTAGAAAAATATGATATAGCTAAGCAAAAGTAACAGAATAGATTTTAACCCAGAAACCGCGAAGGGTACTTAGGTTGTGATTACGTCGGTGAGAATATATTTTAATTATTTTACACTAACATGAATATATCCTGACAAATCCTTTCCATAAATACATTTCTCTAAATATTGAATTAGAACTTTATCTATAATAAAATAAACTTGTTGTTAGTCACGTACAAAGTCTATCATCTAGTTATACGATAAGAATGATAATATGAAATAAAAAGTAATTGGTATTCATCGCCGTATTAATTCATTATCGCGTTAAATTTACCGTGTTGAATTCAGTTCGATACAATCATTTGAATTCGCAGCAATCACTATAAGAAACAAAGTTCTTAATAACCTTGACTTGAAAAAGAGAAGCTGGGTAAACATTTTTAATGAATTCTCAGCTCGATTAGATGCTCACTGCTTCATCATCGGGATGACTCGATGCTGCCTCGACGAGTCGAGATATAAAATTCGTTTTATATTAGCAGTTGACTCGCTGGCGTTGTAATACGAGCGCGCTTTCTATTGTACCTGACGACGGATTGCAAGAGTTCTCTCGAGGGACCAGGATATAAATTAACAGCTTTTTTCGTGATATTTCGCATTGACGTTTTTCTCATTCCTTGACCTTTTAATTTCTCCGGCGGGTGACGTAATCCCATCACGTGCGGGCGTGTACACGCTTAAACAAGAATAATCGTGATGTGATTCTGAACTGATATATAACAAGAATCAGCATTTATCCACAGTAATATGTGCGAAACTCGTTGACCGTGATTAAATACTTCGGCTGCTTCGACGAGTATTGGAATAAGTTACATCTGCATTCCCTTGGGAACAATAATATTTGAATAAGTAAAGCCTCATACTCATCGCTCTGTAAATAAGAATTAAATAAAAATTGAATTCTCACTTATATATTCTGAAGGATCCTCACTACTATACTCTGAAGAAAAAAATACGGTAAATATCTATTTTAGGTAACATCTCACCGATTTCAATCTTCTTAAGATATGTTGTACTTCTCACAGCCTGCGTTAACAGGTTTCAATATGCGACTGTACGAATTTCTAAGTCTTATTGATGATAAAAATAATAGTTATTATAATCCAACATATTTGTTGGTGTGAGATAGCTTTCGCTTCGCGTGGAAAGTCGAAATTTACGTGCAACAGTTCACTTATGGAAGTTATCATACCTCCTAAATTAATGCCGTTCCCAACTTAATTCTTATGGGGAATCACTCAGGACACTTTCCCCTACAACATATCTAAAGAACATTGAAATCGGTCAGATGTCACCTAAAATAGATATTTATCAAAAATACAAATTGTTCATACTAATGTGATATAACACATGACAGTCATAAAATGTTGAATATTCTACTATTAAAATAACGTTTCATTTATTAGTCACTCGTTTCTGCAATTATCTACTTTGTTCGAACAACAGTTTTTATTGGTGTTACAATTGAGATCAATCAATCCGATGTACAGGATGACGTTAACGCGATATGTTTTACAAAGTATTCCTCTTTAATTGTAATTACATTTGATTTTGACGATAATTGATTGTCTGACTGCGCGAAATGATTGTTATTATACTTAACAGATAATGGTTTAATTATATCGAGTCACTTTGATCTTTTTGAACGTATTCTGACTCTGTCTGACACGTAGAATTCAATCTATTTAGTGATAAAAATTTCTGCTAAAAATTCTTTAAAATTGCAAAGGTAAAGAATATAATTTTTTTGTTTAGATTATCAATAAAAACTTGTTTTTCCTATTTTAAAAAATTCTTATGAATATAATTTCCGAAGCCTTGTATAGTCTTTCTCGTAAATTTACGATAAAACCTCGTGCTAATACAGACTAAATAATAATATTATTTACACACTTATCGAAAAAAGTAAATTTAAATTCTTATATATATGTATATATGTAGTATATAAAAGAATTAAAGTATATATTTATATAAAGGAGAAGTGAATTAAAAACGCGCGAAAAAAAATTGCCCTCTTTTACAGTATTACAGCGTATGACCTGATAATCTTAGCCGATTATAAATGTAGCAGTTGACCTAACCGCCTACTCGATAATCAATGCAGGTTGTTGCACCAGCTTGCAAACAGCCTATTTTAATCTACGACATTATATTTAACGAATGCTTTTACAGTCCTTTCTCAACCAAACATACGATAACAATCCTTATTTTATTGAATATATTGTATGTATTATTACACACATTATTATTAAAATGTATTTTAAATACTGAAGGTTTAATAATAATTAATAATTATAATAAATAGTAGAGTTTTCCTCAATGAAAAAATCAGATATTATGATCACAAGAACGTTTTCCATCACTCATGTATCGCACTTTCAAAGTGGGTCAGTATTGATTATATAGGATGCCAGTGCAAAAGCGAGTGTTATAAAATGTCACACAAGAATTAGGACAACTATAAAAACTCTACATAACCTATTCTCTATTGGATGCTATGTTCATCTAGATAATACTTTTGTTCGAGCTGAAGCTAATATGATGTGTACTCAAATAACTGAGAATAAACGTCGATTCACTTAATCAAGGCTAGGGATACAAAAATGCGACTGATCGCGTAATATTTTTTTAAAAGGTTCATGCCTTTTACATCTTGATCATATTCAAACTCAAATTTGGCTAATCAAAAAATAAAAATGACACAAAATAAAATTAAAAAATTACAAAATTAACGTGATAATATAATTTCCTGAGAATAATTGATTCAAATCTCTCTCTCTCTCTCTCTCTCTCTCTCTCTCTCTCTCTCTCTCTCTCTCTCTCT
>NW_017275824.1:331556-518041 GCF_001594065.2 Cyphomyrmex costatus
TCTCTCTCTCTCTCTCTCTCTCTCTCTCTCTCTCTCTCGTATATAAACTTGCATTTTTAACATCTTATATGCAAAAATTATTCTACATACCATTAACGATTGCACAAAACTGGAGTATAATCATAAAAAGAAAAATGAGTTGATATTCTAATTTTCGAGAGTTGCATTAAATTATTTTTCGTTTACTCATCCTCGAGACTGCTCGAAGCACTTATCCTGCATTGATTATCGAGTAAGAGGTTTCTGCATGACAATAGGAAGAAAAGAAAGAAAAGGAATATAAAAAATTGTTAGGCTAAATCGTGCTATGGTCCTTCTTCTCTCAGACAAATTAAATAACATTCGACTGAAGCGAACCCTTTTCGATCACGAAAGTGTGGTGAGATTCTTCGGTCCCTAGCGAAAGTACAGAGAAAGTGATGAGGGAGGAAGTATCGGCGATGCGAGGAGGGTTATAACCCTTCCGTCAAGTTTACACAGTTCGCTACTTATCGCGTGTATGTTTAAAGAAGTGTGCAGTAGCCGAAAAGCACATTCGAGTTATCGCGCTTCGTCGGTCACTTCGTCAGACGATACTTTGAAGTCTGCTAGAATCTCTAATAACTCAATGAAGACACGATTAAGCAAAGTAATGCTCAAATGCTTTTTAAAAATTAACACGATTTAATGATAAAATAGGATCCGCACGCAGAATAAAAGATTTCCCTCCCTGCCACATCGCTGCTAATATTAGTTACAGAATAATTCTGTCCACCTTCGCTGCTGTTAACGACTACAGTATTTTACGAGACATTATTAAAGTGGGTCAATCACAGGCACTTCCGACGTTGCATTTAAGGTTTAAGTACTTGTCAAGGGCAGGATGCCAAATTTCTACGGAAGCCCTTGTCAACTTGAAACGAATACTCGCTGCAGGATAAAGTGGCAATTAATTTTACGCACTTTTTACAGACTGTCGCTTTAAGTAAACGTTATTTTCACTAAATCACGAGCTTCAGAAATAAAGAATCAAGAAAAAATATAAATATCATACATCTTCTTTATTCAAAAATATCTTCTCGTTGATTCCTCGTATTATTTTCATATATTTTGGGTATAAAAAACGGTTTCTTTAATGCTGTTAATATTATCTTCACTTTCTTCATATTATTTAATCGATAATTTTAATCGTCAATTTTGTACTATATACATAGATGTAATAAAATAAATATTTTTTAGAATACAATATATCTATACGAATCTTTTCAATCTTTATATTTCTAAAAACTGCATTACAAGCAATTTCAGCTGTTCTATCACAATAAATCACTTTTTATGGATTCGTGTGCATCAATAATAAATTTGATGACTCGATGATTTGCAGTCACTACAAAATAAAAAACGTATCAAAGTAATCTCTGTGAAGTTGGTACCTCATTTGTAAAAAATGAAATGTTCGAAGTTTCGAATGCACCCCAAAGACTTGTAGAGTTCCTGCCCAAAATAAAAAATAGTTTCGACAAAAAATTGAATATAAAAAATTTGGAGTGCCAATAAAACGCAGAACGAAAAATCGCGATATCTTCTAAACCATTAGTCATAGGACTTTAAATGTTAATAACTTTCGTTAGAACTCTTGAGGTGCTAATCAGAACTGTCAACAGAACTGTCGTAATGTTTAAAAAAAATTTTTTTTGACTTAAAAAATTGCGATATAACGAAAGTTCTTAATGCTTGAACTAACGGTTTAACAGATATCGCGATTTTTCGTTCTGCGTTTTGTGAAGTTGGCACCCCAAATTTTTATTATTCCATTTTTTGTGTTAATTCGTCGAAACTATTTTTTATATTGGGCAGGAACTTCTTCGGGCTGCATTCGGAACTGTGTCGAACATTTCATTTTTTTTTTTTAAATGAGGTGCCAACTTCACAAGTTGAGGTGTCAAAGTAAAATTTCACGGCGATGCGCGCATTGTGGAGCATCTAGTACAAAGCGTAAAGCCGCTTCGCATTCTTGCTTCAACATTACCGACACGAAAACATTTATTGTCAGTCTACCTTTGCAATAGTTGCGAAAGGGACGCAACACGTATACAGTATGTACATGTGTAGACCGCCTGCGGTTTCGCAACGCAGTCTCATCCGGCGAGGAACCGACGAATGGAAACACTAACGTGTTCCGCATATGAACGCATACATACATTTTCAAGCGTGAAAATGGCACGGTGCAATGGACTCGCTGATCAATATATGGAGAGATTGTTAAAAATTTTGCCGCACGGCGTCGTCTGAATTATTTATCGCAAATAACGCAAATATCGTTTTAATCTTGTAATATCTCTAACAAAGCGCGAGATCTTGATTATACCGTTCTTAGTATACAGGTCGCCGTGGTTTTATGTATGGAACACCAATTTTAACACACATTTCCTCAAAATACGTCGATGATTACTCAAGAGTTTCGATGTATTCTTTAATTTTGAGTAAATTATTTACGTATATTCTCTCTAAATTTTTATTAAACCATATGTACCTTCGTTATATAGCTTGTGTCTTTTGTTGGATTATACCTTGTATAAGGCTCGTATCAAGATGAATAAATTCGTCTTTATCTTACAGCATTTATGTCAAATCAGCTGTTGTAGTATGATTGCATCGTAGTTATTTTTATAGTAATTTACTCGAATACTTGAGGCAATTATGAAGAGAGGATGACACATTATCGTAAGAAATGCACGTGCCTGATCTGTTGCGGCGTGATGTTATTGCACATAACGTCTTATTACAGACAATCAACTCGCACATCAAGCTGATTGGCAACGTAGTTGTCCCTCTAGAAGCGCATCACGGAAACGACAGCCTGGACGCCATTGAATACAAGGAATTGAACGGATGTAGTCTAAAACCCTCCATAATGCGTCGCGACTGACCCAGATTCGTGATCGCTGCAGCACCACCTTCATGTCTTTTTGTCTGCGCACGCGGACATCCTGAAGGACAGATTTAAGCGTTTTCAAATTCAACCGGTGCCGTTTTATATTATAATTCGTTTAGATGCAATGAGTGCCGCACGGTTCTCTCAATTTCAATGACAGGCTCTACGATGCACGAGAACCTTAGACCTAAATTTAAAGATAAAAAAATGGAACAGCTATATAGAAAAGCATACACATATCCTGTTGTTATGTAAGATATAATTTATAAAGATAGGCTTTTTTCTTGTCACTTGTAATATACAAATTTGATAAATTTTTTGAAATTATTTGTACAATCGCTTCACGAGCGAGAGATATTCGCGATAAACCAGCAGCCTTGATTTACATGGGCAAAAAGACATGCAATGTCGCGACTACCAATCTTATAGCTGTATCAGTCATTGCGCCTCGGTCAATTAATCAATTCGCTATCTGACAATATGACTCAACTGTGAACCTAATTCGACGGAAACGTATTTTTATCTATACAAAAATATACGCGCTTTCAGATCTCTCTTCGAGATCGGTTAGCTGTGGCCTCGAGACATTGTTCAAGGTTCGTTGGCGAAGGTCCACGATAAAATTATGACGTAATCCCACAGTCCAGAATGTGTGCATAGAGAGTGGCTAAATGTTGGATGCTGGATAGCAAATCGTAACGCGAATCAATGGAATGGTATTAAAGGTGAGCTTGCGAAGACTGCGGAATCTCGATATGCTGCATATGTATGCTATCGATTATATTATTTATCGTCCAGAAAGCTATGTATCTTGATATCGCGTATTAATCACAGCTACAAGTTGTACATGAAATTTCATTTTCTTATAAATCTTAAGCAATTCTAATTTGTACCTTTAACATTATATTTATACTTTATAGTAATTATATAGGATTTCTATTTTTAATAAAAAATTATGAATAAAGAATTTATTATTTTTATAAAAAAATATTGTTGTCTTATCTTACATTATTATACTTTTCTATTATAGTTACTGATTATACTGTTTTAGACCGGTTTTCTACGTATAACGTTGATTTCCGAGATTCGAAAAAGCAGCGAGAAATGATACATTTGTTAAACCGAGGAGTCAGCGGCATTCATAGCATATGACATCACAACATTAAGAGGAATGATATAACTCGTCACCGAGTTACACTGCAATGAATACATTGCTCGTCACGAGCAACGACTATTTCAATCATAGAGTAGTACTCACTAATTAACGTAAGTCTCGATGTATTTTTCTATCATAGCATAGATAGCAACAATAACATATACTCATACGTAGTTATATGTTTGAAATAATACGGATTCCTTTTTTCTTAACTATTATAGTTCCCACCGGCCTCTACATTGATGAAATATACGATTATGCACATTCATCGTACCTAGAGATCGACTTATGCACGCTACGTTCAAATACGCGTGGTATAAAATATAATTAAAAATAAATATGACAAAAAATTTCTCAAAATTGTAAATTGGGAGATTATACCGACACTTATAGAATGAAGACAGCAATGTGTAAGAAATATTTAATTTTACTATCTAAGTAAAATCGAACTAACAATAAGATATAGGTCGATACTTATTCATCAGATGTAGAAATGAGATAGAAAAGATGTTTTTTTTTTTTTTCAAATAAAGAGAGAGAGAAAGAGAGGGGAGGGGGAAATAAGTAAAAGTAAATTTTTTCCTTGAGGATAGGATAAGAAATTAGCAGACACAGATTAAAAAAGAAATCGTTTTCTGATTAACAATCTATTACGATGTCTGTAACAACCGGTTTTACATGCTTCTAATAACAAGCAAAAAAATACCTTGTCTAAATTCTACCGTCTTATCGACATGCTGTCGATTTTCTCACTTAGAACGAAACAAAGTACTTGGACTTATTATCCTCGTTTCTCAACTGTTAAAGTATCTAATACTTTTGTACTTAATGACGTAATAATAAACAAGAATGCTAAGGAAGAAGGTGCAATTAACGAAGCAGTCTGACATTTTCTACCTGGCAGCAACCTTTTTGTCCTGTAAAATTGTGTGCGCCCACGTCGAGTGAGAGCACATTTTTTTCTCTATTTCGGAGAGTAATGTTCAGGATCTTCGGTATCGTGAACACAAGCACGTGCGTTTCCCTACGCTATCTTTTGCAGCAGCCTGGAGTAACCGTGACCTTTGAGCCGCAACGATCGGCCGGTTACATCGTCTTAATGATCGCTTTGCATGCTAACACGATTGACATAACGATCTGCGACAAAGGCAGTTGTACTGTTGACGACTTTTCAGATATTCAACAAATATAGAATGCCATAAAAATTGCATGAATTCTATGAATAGAAATCTTGATGAACGGCATCGCCCTATCCATCATCCAGTTCAAGTTACGAAACACTCGGTAAATAACATATATTTAGAATTGTAGATTTTTTAGCATTAATTTGTTTATCGCAAAGTGATTAGACAACCAGACACTCGACTAGACACACTTGCAAGCGTTTTAAGTTTCAGAAAAAAAAAAAGTATTATAATATTACAGGCAAACGAAACGAAAAATAAAAATTCATTCATGCAAATAGTTTCTTTTTGCGAAAGAAAGTAACGTGGCACGTGAGAAGAAAGTGTCAAATGGGAGAGCACAGTTGTTATCGAATCCTCCTCTCGCACTTTACACACGCAATCGAAACTGCGAGCTAACATGCGACGAAACAACGGTTGAATACGAGCCCGTATATGTTATTAGATGGCATGTATACGAAGCCTATCATTTGTAATAATGCCACCCACTTCCCTCGTCTCGTGGCCAAAAATACATATGTAACAAACTAATGCGCACACCATGCGGTATGTTGATAATTTTGAGTATTGCGACACAGTAAATTTTTTAAACATATTGATTGTATAGATATTCTTATATATATATAATATATGTGACTTCGATTACAGTATCATCATATATGTATTCATGTAAAAAAATATTTCTGTTATATTAAACATCAACGTCTGTGAAGCTGGCCCCTCATTGTCAAAATTTTGAAAAAATAAGCAGAGTTCTGGTTGCCCCCCGTAATTTCAAATGGTGTTTTCGCTGCTTTAGAACTCTTCCTAAATTTGATAGAGAACTCTAGAACTCTTCGGGGGGCAACCAGAACTCTGCTTATTTTTTCAAAATTTTGACAATGAGGGGCCAGCTTCACAGACGTTAAACATCAATTCTGATTTTATGCGAATGTTTTTAATGTACATGTTAGAACATTGCATCGCATCGCAAAGAATACCCGGTCTTTCGCAACGTACAAATCAGTGAAATTGCTAGACAAGTATCCGGTATCGTATTCTTGATAATTGAAGCATTGAGAATGATATGAACTTGAGCAGCTCTCCTATTTTTACTTCATAACTTTAAATAATAATGTTTAAATTTTAAATAGAAAATTTTCAAATAAAAAACCTTTCTTCTATTTAAAAAAATTTCCTTTAAATTATATTTCTCTTATATTCATTGCCTACAGTACATTTAAATGATACAACAAATTATAATTCACAATCAGTCGTGAAAAGAGAAATGTAATAAAAATAAAATAAACTCGATGGAATAAATTAACTAGAATCGTCATTTGAATGTCTGAATTGAATTTTCTTCCTTTACTTCATTGTGTGTGACACTAGTTTTTCAACGTTCCGGATCCACGTCGCGTCGTCGCCCTAAATGGCCTCAATATTGTCCGTCAAGAAAAAGTTGATCAATCTTACCTGTTTGCCGGCTCGTGGCAGCGTCTCCACGTTGGTACCGCCGACTACGGGAGCCTTTTCCGGTCCGCCGTTCTGCTGGCTGACGTTTATGTTGTCGTTAACATTGGCGTTAACATTATTGACGTTATCGGTGACGTTCGTGTTCATATTTGCTCCTGTAGTAACATCGTCGGTGCCGCCACCGCGCTTTCCGTCCTCACCCGTCATTCTTCGGCTGTACTCTCGGTTTACCCTCTCGTTGTCTCACACTCTCTTCACCCTCGCCACCTCCGCTGCCGCCACCGCCGCCGCCGCCGCCACCCCCGTTCCGCTTATACTTGCGCTCGTTAATTCTCAACTTCGGTCCACAGCTCGGAATCCCGATATCTGTGCGGCCGATCGAGAATCGATCAGAGAAGTATGCATCGAAGCGCGATCACCATGACGAATGACGCTTAACCGATAACGTGTGATTGAATTATTTCAGCCTCTTAACGCGGAGCTTTTATTTCCCGCTGAGACCCTACTAGGCTATTAATAGACGAAACTTGGCTTTTATTATTAGCGTGATACACACGAGAATTGATAACTTGACGGGTTCACTTTTAAACACGATCTTATATGCTTGAAGTGGTGTGTAGACCTGAAATTATGAACTCGATATCCACCGGAAATAAATTAATTCCCGCACGCGGTGTTATGTTATAGCTCCATCGGACCGAATTACTTTGGTTGTTCTTCGAGGAACGCTATTTTTAGTCTCCACGAAACGATACGGGTGGTATAACCGTAAATGACGAAACGGTTCACAGGCACATTGTGAGCACCATCCTCCCGTTAGCTATTCGCCGCAAGGAGAAAGAAGCGAGCGCGAGCCTCGCCCGAAGTGTGCGATCTTCCCGCTAACATCACCAAACAACATAAAGATCCGGAATTACATCGCAAAGATGTAAGGCGTCTTTCGCGCAGACATCTCGATCACATTCGTGTTGTTTGGGATGCTTCTTCATTCAGAACACTCTACGTTCACGATTCTTATTTTCTCGCAAATAAATATCGCGCGCGATATTTGTCGGATCATCGACAATCGTGAAAGCAGGAATCAGATCCTTTTTCCGAGCTTTTGGGTGGGGGGAGCGCAGGAGAGACAGTTTTGGTCAGGATCAGGCGCGAGCTCTCTTCACCGAGGGTGAAAAAAATACGAACGAGGCCCTAAGGCGAAATAACGGAACAGTATAATTGACGAGAAGTCGCGGGAACCGTCGCGAGGAAACGCAACGCGAGCGGTAAGCCCGCACGGTCGACGATAGAACTACCGGGAAAATCGATTCGAGCGTGTCCGTTCGAGCACTGCGCGCCTCTCCGCTCCGTGGCGATAAAAGCGGCCGTCATTCCGTTCCGCGCGACGTTTACGACTCGAACACTCGAGGCGCAGTTTTTCCGAAATTCAAAATAGCGCATGCTTTTATCTTTTCTCGCCTCTGCTGCTGGTTCCACTCGAAACAATCGCCCGTATGTTTGATTTCATTACATTCGTGTTTTGTCCCGCGCTTAAATTCTTCTTAAAACAGTCTATCAGAAAGAAATTTAGAAAAAGAGGAAGAGAGGAGACTCTCAATTAACATTATAATGTTTGGTATGTATAATATTATATACATATATTAATATCAATGTAAACTACTAAGATCTTTATTCAAGAATATTGCATTGCAAAAATTAAAACTTAACACATGACGGTAATGCATGTAATATAAGTCACAGGTAAACTTAAGAGAACCAACGAGATTTTCAAATTAGTACTTCAAAATTATTCCAACGTGGAGCAGCTTTTGTAATTCAGAATATAATGTAGAAAATTGTAATGAGAAAAAAGGCGAAAACTGACATGATAAAAATATTAAGTCGAAAATTTTGCAATGTAAATAAGTCACTCATCTGCATCGCTGATATCACGGAAGAAATTCTTTAACAGCAAACGCGTTTATGGATACTCCGAGTCATCGGAACGAACCGGATTGCGCGAGACGCGATTGGTCCTCGATGAAAAACAGGAAAACTTGGAGAACGCGCAAAACGACATCCCGCAATTACTAAACCGGGATTCCACTGGCTGGTTTCTATACGCGCGCACGAGCGCGCGCGGGCGCGCGCACGCACATATACCATACATATACGTGCATTTTCTATACATACGTATATACACACCCACCCAAGCCCACGAGATGTATGTATATAATATATTAGTATCGTCGGATCTGGTTCCTTGGCGCGGTATTTCGCGTGCGATCGATCTCTCGAACCCTTTTTCCCGCACTTCGGCCGAGTTTGCCGCGGTTCGATGACGCGCGGCGCCTCGAATCCGCACGATTATCGAGCGATTACGTTCGAACGCTACCCTAACGCGCGAATGGTCGTAAAAAGGGGGGGGGGGGAGAGAGAGAGAGAGAACTTGAGGGGTTTACATACGTAGGGTTGCGCGGATACCTTAAAGTCCACCAAGTCCGTGGACCACCGCGGTATTCAGCGGTATTCAACAGGAGAACACTTTTCCCATCGAACGCTTAATCTTCTCCACTTGTCAAATCACACGCCGAGCCGTCATCTTTCGCTTTTGCGCCACTTCTCCCCTTCGCGTTCTCCTTTTTGCTTCTCCTCTTCACATCGACCCGGCTGCCGCAGACCGCGCGCGCACACGTATACACGACTCCCGACTACTCCGAGAATTCGCGCGACGAGGAAACCACCGAGCGTAACGCGACCGCTCTCCCGGATACTCCGCACGGCTTTAATCGCCGCCGCAGTCTGCTCTCTGCTGTCATCGATGGCGACGCCGCGCCCGTCGCGGCATCTGCTGGCAATGCAGCGCAACACTCCTTTATTTTTTTTTAAACACCGGAAGCTCTTATTAATTAAATCAAACGATATATATATATATAGAGAGAGAGAGAGAGAGAGAGCGCGCACACGAGACAAGAATCTTATATATATTTCATTAACCTCTCTAAAATAAAAAATTTTGACATTTTTCGTTTTAAGAATATTTATAATTCAACTTTACGTTAATTCCAAAATAAACGTTTTAATTTCCAGAAATATATCAATAATAAAAGCGAGGGGAGAATACAACATGCAACAATTTTGTAATAAACTAGCTAAACGTATAATTCATAAGATATTTCAATAACACGAGATAACTATTCCTAAGGTTTGAGATAAAAATAAATATATGTTTATTAAATTAAATTGTCCACAACTTGTATTCTAATTAGAAGTAAATGCAATATATACAAATTTGCAAACAAATTTTATTATCACTGATACATTTGCAGATTATAACATATTTTCAAGTAATACTTATACTATTGTGTAACATACGTAAAATTATCACTAATGTAAACTGGTATATCAGCTAATCAATGAAATATTATTTAGCTTATCTTATTTATCTTATCTTTATATTACATAAACTATTTCATTAAGTATGATATTTAATAATTGTTAAAAAATTATAACATCTATATATCACGAATGACGCAACGTGCAATTCAATTACAGAGAGAACTTATTGTAGTACTTTACGTACACAAAGATTATATTTCTTTGGTCTTTTATCTTAATTTTAAAAATAAATGATGTATTACAGATAGCGTGTTTTTAAAACATTTCTCTGTGATTAAATATAACGTTAAATATATGTTGATAAATTTTTCATTATTGCTAATTTAATAATATAAATGTTTCGTATGTAACAATTGTTACAAGTACTATTTACCATCGTTATAATTTTTTAATACATCATTTACACAAGAGTGCTCCCTTAGAGATCCTGATTAAGAATTTGGCGAAAGCGGCTCAACTTTTTGGCTGCGTTCCATTATTCATGAAAATCTATAGTATATACTACAATATAAACTACAGATTTTCAGTACTCATTACTAAGTGAGAAACGGAACACACCTCGCGATTTATGATCCATTCGGTATACTTTGCACAGCTTTATACGCTGTCAAAAAAACGAGAGCAAAGAGAAAAAGACAGGTAGCTATATAAGCAGATGAGTTTAATTTTCATCTTATAAATAAGATCTTATTTCACCTAAGTTTAATACACCGAGACTAACAGTTTTCAAATAGAAAGAATTTGAAAATTATAAATGGCAGCATTACTGAAAAAAATTTAATAAATGTTAATAAATACTTATTATATATTTAGAATAGTACTAATTAAACAATTGCTTACAGTAAATATGTATTTACTCAATAAACAAAATGAGACTTACAGTCAAATTAATGGTTCTTGTACCAAACAAATATTTATTACAAATTGGTAAATTTTTTTCTAGTGTAGAATTTCGCGCACTCAGAGATAACAAAATGTCTAGTGCGAAGGTGCTTTCTCGAACTTATGTCTTTGATAATGGCTGCGTTCAACAGAGAAAACAGCTTTGCAACTGTTGTAAAATTCTTTAATATGATTGGTCTTGCCCCTATTTCCTTATTAGATCTAAATGTATAAGCTAATCATATTCAAGAATTTTACAATAGTTGCACAGTTGTTTTTCTTTTTTGCTGAATGCAGCCATTAACAAAATTCAGGACTGTCATTTCTGAAACTTTAGTCCTGTCATTCATATAATTTTTAAATTCCCGTTTGAAAAAGCTATTGTAGCTTTAGTATTTTTCTATTAGATTTTTCGTCTTAAAATATCATAATATTTGTCCTTAAAATGTTAATTGTTAGTTTTGGAACACTCTGTATATCCGTTTTTTAATTAATTATAACAAAAAAGTGCCAAATCTTTCATCAATTTTATTATTTCAACTCTTTTTTAATTAACTTTTAACTGGACAAGGAATAATCATTTTATTCTTCCTGTGTCTATCTGTCATAATTTTTAATCCGCTTCTTTATCATCTCTTTAGGATCTCTAGGGTCTCGCACTCTCACTATTCATATAGAGAGAGAGAGAGAGAGAGAGAGAGAGAGTTATATTATACAATTATTAAAGATATTGACAATTGCAAATAAACTATAGTTTAGTTTGCATAATATGCGAATATAGAGTAATGTAATCTTCAGGTTTCATAAAATTAAAGTTACTCGTTTTTTCGCAAAAATGTACTATGAATGTATTATGAATTTATCTAATAAAAAAATGCATACGTACAATTTAATTTGCAAAATTTACAAAATATTAACATAATACAGAAATATAATATGATTAATCAGCGAATAGTACAATTAATGGAACGGATAATAAAATACATGCGCTTTCAAAAAATGTCATTCATGTTTCAGATGTAATAATGTAATACATGAATGCTACTTGTGTCAATTATATAAATGTATAATAGTGAATTCGATTGAATGCACTCAGTGCGCATCTTTACATCGCACCAAAACCATCGTACACCAATTAACGTGAAAATGTGTTCAATATCAAAATAAAAATGGATTATTTTTTTTAATGATCTCAGTATATTTTATTGTACTGTTAAGCAAAATCTATATTTTATAATTTAAAATATTTGCATTTTATTTTTAAACAGATTAAATCAGTATACAACGATTTTAATATACATTATAATGCGCAGTAGTGCGTGCAATCGAATTCCCTATAAGACTTGTATAAACTAAATATAAAAATAATTTGCGTACACATATTGAGAATAATAGTCTAACGCAAGACGCATCTCCTGTATATTTAGAATTGACTTGAAAATAATTCTACGTAAATTTTAATTGTTGCAACAGCAATTCTCGCCTTACAGAGAAAGGCTCCCAGATATCCCTCTTTGATTTTAATGAACGAATTTGTCCAAAAAAGGGGGATAAAAATATTTTATTTATTTTAAATTAACAACCAATATATTTAAGAAATAAAATCAGTAATTATCTCGTTTTTTTTTTTTTTTTTGACTATACCGTTTGAACAATGTACAATAGTGATTTTGTATTGTACGTATACAAAATGTACACAATTAGGACAACATTAACTGATAAAATTATTCAGGTGTGCTCACCTCTCTATATTACCTAGTACTCCGAAAGTCGCGCGAAAGCAGTGGGATTCCGATAGATTCTATATAATTTCATGAGGGAAGCCTTTCCTTGTTAATTCATTTCCTTCATATATATTATTTTTCTTAGACAAAAAATATTTTTAATGATTTTTAGCACATTCTGTTGCAATTTAACTTTTCATTCTCTGTTGCATCCATCGATCTTCTCGTGTCTTTCAAGTTGTTTCTTAGTATAAAACCGCGTACCACACATATTACATTTTAATTTGGAATTAGTGCCATGATTCATCATGGTATGATATTCTAAACCTACCTTATCAGAAAATACTTTGCCACAAAAATAACATGCATTATGCTTATGCCCTTTCATATGCCCACGGAAAGTTTTAAGTTTTACAGATTTCAAGCATATAGTACAAGTTACCAAGTTATCAGCTCCATTAAAATGTATCGTGTATCTGTGATAAGAAAGATTCTTATTATTTGTATAAGCCTTTTTACATTTATGACAGGGATAACCGAAACCTAAATGATAACCTTCGTGTGGAGTCTTTGACGAGATACTAATCTTTTTATCACAAAATTTACAAATCAAATCGTTATGCTCCGAATGAAAATGAGATAATCGTGATTTATCATTCGTGAATCGTTCGGGACATTGAAAACAATGATACCCATGATCAAAATGTTTGAATCTCATGTGTTCATCGAATTCGCTGTAACTATTTAGTAGCTCTTTACAAAAGAAACATAGTAACCGTAGTGAAAATTCATCGAATGATCTGCCTTTTGTAACAGTACATTGGTGATTATCATATAACTTAATATTACTAAATTCTTCCATACAGTATCCACACATCATTGGTTTAAATTGTATCGTACGAACCTCTGTTTCAGTATAGAAATGATCCAATTTCACTTTGGAAGAGAGATATCGTTTATTTGTAGATCGTAATTCTCGCTTGTTTTGATATACTTCTAGATTTTTAACTTGATCATTTTCCATGCAAGTTCCTTTAATTTGGTTAAATTCTTCATTCCTATCTTCTATATTGTCAGATTTACGAACGTCGAGAACCTTTTGACACATTTGTTTCAATGTATTGACTTTATCGAAAAATTTTTCAATTTTTCCACCTTTCATATCGTTTTGTGACGAACTCTGCTTGCCATTTTTTTGTGTAGTCATCTGCTTCATTGTATTATATTCATCAAGACCAGTTTGTACATCGTCTTCAATATCAATGATTACGTCTTCATCTGTATCTTCTAACTTCAAAATACTATGATCTTTACTGTATTTAGATGAATCAGATGTAACTAATACTTGCTGATTAATGGACGCTTTAACAACATTTTTGGTATAATTAGATTTATGAGACACAGATGAAGTATCTTCTTCAAAATATGTTTTAGAGACATTAAGTTTATCTTCATCATCTTTACCAACTATTTCATATGAATCATTTCGTTTCTTGATTGTTATATTAATGCCAATACCAGAGTCTCTATCACTGCTAACCCTAGTGTTCTTTACTGTATCCTCATTTTGACATAATTCACAATTGTTTTTATGAAGGAACAAGGTATGAGGATTTCGAAATGATCTTCCGCATATACAAGTAGTATCATTATTTCTGTTCATTCTTTCATTGTATCGAATAGCTCGATTAGAAATTGAACTATTTTGATTACGCAATGCATTAGGCTTGGAATTATTTAATTGCAATTTATCCTCTTTATTTATTCTACTATTAGCATTTTTGGAAACAGTGTTAGCAGACTTCATAGAAGGCTGTAATGATTTGTAATTCTTATTGAATGGCGAATTAAAGTATCTACATGGAAATTTATGAAAATTTTCTTTAGTTTCTCCACGTAAGATGTGATTGCGTTTATGTTTACATAAACTGTGAGCAGTTTTATACATTCCCAAGCAAATATCACATTTATATGAATAAGCATTTAATATTTTTTTCTGTGTGATGGTAGGTGGATTCTGAACAAATGTATAGCGTTCATTATTCAATTTGCGTTTCTTTCTAGGATAAGACAATTTATACCTTCTTTTTCCTTGGATTTTGGATGTTCCACGAGTATCATTTTCATTGTCCATTATGCGGAAACCATCTTGATGTGGTTCATTTTTTAATGCAGTTTGCTTATCTTCAGACGATGTTTTAGTTTCACTCAATAATGATGATTCTAGCTGTTCCATTACACTTGTAGAACCTCCAATTTTATGATAATTAATTAAATGTTTCCTTAAAGATAATACTTTTTGTTGACATAATGTACACTTGACAAACTGTGTCGATGTAGTAGGCGGCGAAGTAGTAGTTTCAACTTTGGTAAGTTTTGTCCTTGTAGTCATCTTTTCACCTGAATCTTTATTATCAGAAAGTTTTTCAGAATTGTTCTTTTCTTTGCTAATGGAAGAAACTTGACGTGCTCCATTGAATTTCTTTCTGTTTAAAGCGTTATGTTTCAAACGTTTACGTTGAACAAGTAAGGGAAGGACAATTCCATGTACTCTTTCTGAATGCTTTCTTAAGGATCGTCTTTCTAAGTATTGGTTACCACAGGTAGTGCAAGGATATAATTTCTTTGTTCTTAGAACAGAAACCTTAAAAGGTGGCACTGCGTTATTACTCTTCAATCTAAGTCGACTCTTAACATATGATACAGATTGCTCAGCCTTATCCAAATGTTGCACCTTTTCCTCATTCTTTTCCTCTTTATTTTTATTACAATCATCATTAGTTGGCACTGTTAGCTTCTCAACCTGTACAGTCTTTATTAATTGTAATGTTTCCCAAATTTTATCACATCTCTCCAATAAAACAACGGGATCCTTTATTGTAGGTATGAATATCGGAAAGTGTAACGTCGAAGATTCATCCTGTAATAAAAAATATATAATTTTCAATTATGTACTTTTACAATATATCTTATTTAATTTTTCTTTATGTTTTACATCTTAATAAAATACTAATTAAAGTAAGAGAAAAACTAATAATTTCACATAAACATATGACACAAGCTTCAGAGACACATAACCAAAAATCAGTGATCAGAGTTTTTCCAGTAAAAACTAATGATTGTCGCAACAGATTAGATTCCCATATTAGATAAGTAACGACAGATTATCAATAATAAGTTGGAATAAATAACAAAGTCAAACACGCACGCACGCACACACACATATATATATATATATATATATATATGTGTGTGATATATAACAATACAAAACATTAGCAATCGAGTCATATCATCCTAACCAACACAAACGTGAAAAGCGCGGTAAAATGATTGCTAACGAAACAACAGCATTTTTTAATATCTTTTTTTTTTCTAAAGATGCAGAGGACGAATTTTCCTGAAATTAAAATAACGAGCATTTCGACGTAATGCGTGACACGATTGATGAAGCAACTCATAAATTCCCACACTTACAAATGCCAATGGGTCATCGTTGTTCGAGGTGACCAATTCGGTATCTGGTTCCGGCTTGCATTCAATTTGGAATTCGGTGAGGTTTGAAGACGGTATCAATATCGTTGTATCATCCGTGTCCCCGTGGATGGTCGTAGTGTCGTCAGCCATTCTAGGACAGGATGCAAATGGTGCAGTCTGCGGGAAAACAGATGGTATTTGAATCTCTTCCGAAACGAGTACGTTGGCAGTGTTGTTGATCGCGAACTGTTGCTGGCCACTGTCTGTGTCTGGCTGATTCACGGCAATCTCGGAGTCTTTCTTAGACTCTACCGTATCACAGCATGCTTCTTTCTCGGCGCCATTCGACATGATTGCTAGACGATAGTCCCTCTCTGTTCGGCGCGCTACGACCCTTTACTGTTCTTTCCTCGTCTCAACACACGTCTTCTCCTATCCTTAACGGACTGGAGAGACGCGTTGGGACGCGTTTGTGTCGAACCTCTCCTCAATCCGACCGACCCAGCTCTCCGACCACTATCGAAACTGATCCCAGTGCTGGATAGGTGGCACTAGTCCAATGGGTGTACTGATGGGCACTCTCAATTGGGACTGTTTACTTCGACGTACTTTTGTTGATTTTATACCTACACAATATTAATTATATTCAAACTTTAGAGAGTAGGAGAAGGTACAGGCAAAGGGTAAATAGTATAACGAATTTAGCGAGACGTAATAATAATATTAATAAAAACAGTCATTCCTTGGCGTGTGTTTCCGACCATCAGAGTAACCGCATCAGTTACAAAGACTAATCTCAAAACAAACGAATCGATATTTTTTCTGAAAATTTTTCCAATCTGATCATCTCAATAGATATTGCATCACAATGCGCAATAAACAAAACTATATACAAATAGGTAGGAATTTTAATGTGCTCTAATGCATATCAGCGTGCAAAACCCAACGCATGAACGAATTCTAATTCTAGCATACCTACATGAGAGCAGGTATGATTGCATGCTTGTCATTAAAGAAATCGAGCATCGTCTGATTCCATCTTTAATTGGGAACAATAGAACGGGAAGTTTCTCCTAGAAACACGACAATCGTACGTCTCGATCGAAATACGTATTACACATATTCCAAAAGCTAAATATCAAATTGGTATATAAATAACTTAATCTTGCAATGAAAGTTCAACGGGAATTTCCGAAGAAATTTCTATTAGGAATGATCAGAATAAAATGCCGTTTATTACTAAAATTAGAATTGTATAATTAGTCAAAGTATTCGTTCGATGTAACTGAAATCCTCGTCAGTTTCCGAACATCGATCTGATATCTCTCGTAAAAAGGATACTACACTCAATAAAAGTTAATTAATAAGGGTCGACAAAAATAACATCCGATCTCTCTCTCTCTCTCTCTCTCTCAGTACTTTATTATTTATTCATACATCCCAGTATACACCAAGGTATCCTAAAATTTACTAAGGTTTCCAAAAGCAGTTGAGAATAACTCAACCCGCGCGACTGGCATTTATTAAAGGGATGAATCAAATGTTATTAACTTTTCATTTAATTTATTTAACACAATGATAAATCAATTTGTTTATTAAAGACAACTTACTTTAGCGTTCAAGTTAAACTAGATTTATTCGTTAAATTGTACACATTTTTACAATCAATTACAGGATTACTTTGATACAATCAATTGTAGGATTATTTTGAAAAGTTACCGAAAATATCAAAATACTATACATGCCTTATTTTCGATTATTTGCTGTGCTATACACACTTTGATATTGTTAAGAGATAAAACTAAGAACTATTGATCAGATTGAGGAATTGAAATGAGACTTGTCGTGAACAGCCAGACTTCTTATATATCTCATCGTAAATCTGGGTAAATTATATGAATTTTAATATTTTCAATTTTCCACGATATTGTTATGTGTTTCGTGATTGATACGCGTTTGACAATACATTTTGTTATACTTTGCAAAAAAATATATCATATAAAAAATTTGTTTGCCAATTATAAAATTAAGTAATAGGTCTTTGCGGTTATCGTTCCGTCACTGCGTGCTATCACGCGATTGGACGATGTAGTCTTGAGAATTGCTTGAGTTTGAGTATAGTCGAGAACACATACAGTCGAGAACCTTGGACGAGTCCAAGTTTGGAGATAAAGCAATTCTCGTTGAATTTTACATCCCATCTCGATTTCGTTTACGTATCACTCGTATACGCTTATGTCTAGATTCGCCCAACGAGAAGATCCCGTACAATCCGATCTATGCATTGAAATTCCGTTATACGTAACATAACCCGATGCGTAACATGCTACGATATCGTCATCTATGCGAAACTTGGGTCTCTTATAAATTACGCATAATAAGCATATAATGATATAATTTATAGTCTATCGCGTTACTCAATATCGCGGCGATGAGATATCTATTGTTATCGATGTTATAAACGTTCATTCACCTGAGATTTCGAGAGAGACACAGTCGATTTCGTACGCCTGTTGTGTAACGTATACAGACTTCGTCAATAGAGCCAGGGCAGACTGTCGTGTAGCCTCAGCTGCCTCAGCGTCCGTTCCCTTTATACAGTAGACTCATGCGCACAATAAGAATTCTTGAAGCACAAAGACAATGCGTGTAGTCAAGTAACAGACGTTCAAAGGACCGAACTTGAGAAACAGGAGCTAAAGCTAATGGGAGAGATGTGAACATGTAACCCAATTCTGGACGAGTCCATTTTTACCTACAGCACGTGACAGACCAAGCCTCGCTTTTTTTCGGCTGTGACTAATTTTATGATGGTTTAATCATGCGTCGTAACCTTGGTCGCAACTATAAGCCCTAGTAGGGCTGTATATCTGAGAATTTGGAATCTCATTCCACTACAAAAACCCTTTATTTCATCGATACACATATACTACGATTGGGGATACCACCGGTGCTCCCACGGTGCCTTTACTTTGCCTACACGGCACTCTCTGTACCAAATATGTAGTTTTATTAGTAAGGTTTATAATGATGTGAACAATAACAATTTGCAACACTTGATCCGTTGTTATGGTCGTTTACAGTCGATTAGATCGCGAAAGATCTAATAATTCATTCTAGACCACTGGAAAACACCTCATTCCCATTCAATTTTGTATCGACTGATAAACATGTTAGCATTTTACCAGAGAATGCATTTTTTTTTACCGGAGTGAAAGATTCATCTTGGATGTTTGTAGGTTGTTTACAAAGGTTTTTTCTAAATTGATCTAAATTAGTCTAAAATTACATGTTCAAACTTGTAATATAAACTGCAATGCGATTATTAAAAAAAGTATCTATTGTATAATACATTCTCTCATTTTGCGCGTTAACTGTACCATCTAAAATAACCCTTATTAAAACCCCTAGCATCATTTATCATTAACCCTGATGACAAATTGAAATCTAAAGAGAAATCGAATAGCCATTTCAGTCAAACGAAACCAGGTGGTCTTTTTGATAATTCTAACATTAAAAGCGCGGACAAGCGTAACCATAGAAAAACCGTATAAACCGTGAATTAACAATGCGTGCAAATGGGTAATCAATTGATAGTCCCCGTTTTAGGCCGGTCAACCAGTCCAACCCATACGAGTAATAACGGATAAGCGTATGTAATTTGCATTCATACGTAATACAGCACAATAGCGTGATATCGTGGTCCCAGGTTCGCGGAATAAGTGACTAGCCATCTTGCTGTGCCATGACGAGATTCGGATTCTCTCTTGTTGTAAGTTGTATACATATACTGTAAAAGTTACGATGATTAACCGATTGAGAGATTGAGATCGGAACAGATCGGAACGAGTGCGACAAGGCCGATGCTGTTTACGTTTATAGCTAATGCAGGCTCAGCTTGATTCCTCGATAAAATTGTGGCACTAACGAGATCGTCATGCTATGCACTTCCGCCGAAGGACATATAAAACCGCACGCGCTTCTATGCCCGCACTCAGAGTGGTGTTGTTTGTCCGATTGCAAAAATGCAACCACTTTCAGGTGTCTTGCTATTGCTTCTTACCTGCCAGCTTGCTACGCCAACACCAATTTTCGATAGAGGTGCTGTACATTGTAGTTGTTCATAAGAGTGCTAAATTAATTATATCTTACAGTATAAAGGACAATAAAGTGCAGAATTGAAATAATCGATATTATAGTTGAATTAAACATGTATTTAATTACTATCTCAAGTTCTTGAAATGATTAGTTGTCCCGATTAAAGAGAAAAGAAAAGAATGTAGTGTCACAATTCCCGGTTTTGTGCGAAGAAAAATGGAAATATTAGGGTGTCTTCCAGCAAACGACACACTGTAACACAGTGATCATTTTATCTTGATTTAATGTGTTATGTTGTGTCGCTCGCTGAAAAGCATATCTGGTACATAAGTTATAGTTTTAAATTCATTAAAACTTAATATCTTTAAGCAAAGATAGAGATATCTATGGTATATATTTGTAACATCAATAAGTATATCTGTGATTAAATGGTCAGATTTTCGAATTACGTCAATTTTTACAAAATTATATAAACTAAAAAGGAATTTAATAAGGTTGTAGTTAAACTGTACTACTCAATTGTGATGTATATAGTGAGCAATCTATATGCTATAAATTCTATAATTTTTTAATATTTTGCTCAATGCAAATTTGTCTTAGATGGAACAAGTTTTCAAGGTCGATCAACTGGATTCGGAGAAACAATACGAGATTGGTTTAAAATGATCAAGGACCGAATTGTGGGAAAATGGCGAGAGTGGTTTGGCAAAGATGGTCCAACTCCGACTTTATCACCGCAGGATATTTTGAATATTGATAAGACCTTGGAGAGTCGAATATCGGGCTATCCAGGCTTGTTCTTAGATTTGTGTAAGCAAAGTTCAATAACATGAAATTTAGAGTCAGTATCCGTAGAGTTCTTCTTCTTTTATTCTTTGTCAGATAATAAAGCTGAAACACACATAGGATGTTAAATCATGTGTTTATGCTTCGCTACGAAACATAATTGAGCGATTTCGACGTTTTACGTGATGCGTCACTCGTGAATGTCATATGAGAGATACAATTAGGATTATAGCGTATAATACTACGTATATTTTTCAAAGGTTTCCACGATTGCATCCTTCCAAGCAACTTCTAGACGAGCCAGATTTAACTTTCCTATTTTGTCGATTTTTTCATACTAATAGCTAGCTTATCGTTCGACCCAAAACGAGATTGGGGCGTGCGGATTGGTAACTGGTACATCATCCGGAAAATTGCAGGCAATGATTACAAGGACAGCGATTCGGATGAGTGGGACATAATGCCCATTATGCCGAATTTGCCATCACCTCCTATATTTGGGATCGACTGGACGCCTGACTTCAGTAAACTTCCAACAGAAATTCCGAGAACTACGCAACCTTCAACAGCTACACCAAAGATCGAATTGACTACATCGAGACAACAGACAACCACCAAAACTATTGCTCAAACGCAATCAGATTTAACTTCGACCGAATCAACAGTAAGAACCACCGAGGCTATCATGACTTCTACCGAATCGATTCCACTTACTACCCAATTAATTACAACTTCTATAGAGCCGAATATAGAAATTGATTCATCAAGTGAAGAAATTATAATTTCCAGTGAATCTGTTATAATAAATAGTGTGCCGGTTGCAACACCTACTGAACCTACATTAACATTTAACGAGTCAATTACTGAATCAATTGTTTCGTCAATTGATACTACTATGTTTTCCATCACGTCGACATTATCCACTGATCTGACTTCTATCAAATCGACTGAAACGTCTATCGAATCTACTGCAGTTTTTAATGAAGCAGATATTACATCCTCTGAGGAATTAACTACTATTACTACCACTGACTCACCCGAAACGTCCACCGAACAAATTTTACCTTTCTTTAATAAGCGAGTAGAAGATAATGAGACCGTCAATAAACGCACCACAAAGAAACCTCGTCCAGCATCTGCCGAAGTAATAACGTTTTAAAACAGATTGCGTATTATAAAAAGAAAATTCAGGTGTATCTTGATTTTCAATGTTTTTTTTAATTAAGTTTTAAAGTACGTAAGTTGTAAGTACATATTGATATTAGACATAAAAATATTAATATATATACTGAAACTAGAAAAGTAAAAAAAAATAATAGCGCATTGATTCAATATAATAAATTTTTTAACGAGGTATTTTTACGAGATGTCAAGAAAAATGCACGTGATAGAAACAGGTTTTCATCAAGAAGAATACACGTTTATTCCGTAAAATTTATTATAATTTTGGCGCTATTCCATAGTAAAATATAATAACTTTTACGTTGATGATTGTGTGGTCTTCAAAATGGCTTCTTTTACTGTAATAGAAAAAAATGTATGTATGTATAAAAAATAATATATCTTCTTTCTTACTTAAAATCAATTTTTTAACATGCACATAACCAATTTTAATACAAATTATTATAGCAATAGGATAGCACATACATACATATATCAGTAATTAACATATAAAGCATGTTCTAAAGCGTATTAATTGAATATAAAAAAATATATGCGTTAACAAAAAATACAATATAACTTTATATTCAAGAATTTTCAAAATTGTTTAAACATTAGCAATTTTTGCATATTTAATTTCATATTAATATAAAATGCAAATGTAACACAGAACAAACTTTAAAATAAAATAAAATTGTTACTTTGTTAATATATTTATAATTCTCTCTCTCTCTCTCTCTCTCTCTCTCTCTCTCAAAGTTTTTAAGTAAGGAAACATTAAGCATAAACTCACAAGTTTATTTCATTTTTTTTTCTTCTGAAGGAAGTAATCTAATTTAGTAATAACTACTTTCTAAAAAATTTGATTACTATAGCAAAAGTTCAATTTTAATTGTAATGATGTAGATAATATATTAGTATAAGTTTACAATTAAAGTATTAAGCACCAAAATGCAAATATAAGTAATTAAGTCTTATACTTAATTATACATTTTCTAAATCTACACTCTATGTACATCATTAAAGATGCTTATTATACGATATAAAAATATAATATGGCCTATGTGTAATATTATAATTTTCATATCATGAAAATATAATAAAACATTACAATTTTATATTACTATGAATGAACAAACTACTGAAACATTAGAATTACATGATTAGTGAAATAATAATTAAATCATAAAAATATAATATCATATATTTGTGCTGTTAATGAATAAAAAAAATATTAGCATGCTTATATAATTAATACAGAACAAAAGTATAAACTTAAAAATTTGCATGCTGACCCTGATTAAGCAATAAGAAATTGCTCCTCCAGAATTCTGTAGTACAAATGATGATCATTTTTCTATTTCCTTCCCTAGAATGTAAATAAGAAGCGTATACCACCATAGCATGCATAATAGACAATGAACCAAAGGAAAATTTATTTCTGAATTGTCCATGAATATTATTATATTATTAACGAAAAATATTTTGTAAGCAACGAGCGTCCGACTTATTTTTCTCGGCCCAGCTTACAATTTTATATATACATTTTTATTGATAATATAATATTCATTGTATTGTGTGAGAAATATAAAAGGTTAAACCAATCAAATATTATATATAAATCTATTGAATGAATATTTATCATTTATTTAAAGTTATCTATTTAATATATAATACTAGGAATTTGTAAATTATGCCATAAAAAAAATTCGACATGTATATAAACTGTCTGATTTTATTAATTAGAGTAGTGCATTGATATAATGAATTAACTTAATAGAACAAAGAAAAAATTACAATAGATGGAGAGAACATACATAATTTAAAGACAATTACAACTTTGATACAAGAGATTTTAAGTTAAAGCCCATGTGATTAAAAAAAAGACATGCATAAGATATTTTATACCAATAAGCATTAAGAGAGAAATTTTTTTGCAATGTTAACATTCGAGTAATAGAGAAATATGATCATGTTTATGGAAAAGATATATTATGACATTACTTCACCTACCTTTTTAGATGCTGCTCCAACTTTACTCTTTTTAGTACCCCTAACTTTCTTCATTCTGTTCTTACGTTCCTTACGCTGTTTCCTAGTTTGTTTTTGTTTTTCGAAAAGGCCATGCCTTGCTAGCCTATATTTAGGTTCAAATTTCTTTGCGAAATCCAAGGTATCATAGATGAGCGCAAATCCAGTAGATTTACCACCACCAAAGTTAGTTTGGAAGCCAAACACAAAGACAACATCTGGAGTCACTTTGTACATCTTGGCTAATTTCTCTCGAATCTCGGTTTTACGAACTGATGGTTGGCCAGGATGGATAACATCTACAACCTACAAAATAAAAAATTCATCGTATAAATTTTCATATGTAATGGGTGGGTTAAAGTCATGGATATTTGATTCTCAAACTCACCATTTGTTTTCGACATAAAAGTCGATTGGTCATGAACTTTCTCGTTCTGATGGTAGCTGTACCTTCCGTCTATAAGCAAAAATTAAAAAATGCTTTTTTATTTGTATGTTAGGTTAGGTTATTTATTAGACATCTTGAGCGTATAGAAATAGAATGTCAAATACTATAAATAAGTGAATACAAATAAAGAAAAAGTTAATATTATGATCTTATTAACTCAAGCGTCACAAATAGTTACACAATTATAATCATGTATTTCTCAATTAAGGTTATGTCATGTGTCGCGTTTGATTAATTTTACTCTATCTGAATTGGTACTTTCTGAACGTGATATACATGACACATACTTTATTAGATGCCATCGTTAAATATTTAATTGAATATTGTACGTTTCGTTGAATGATTATTACAGAATTTCTCGATACAAATTACGTACCATCTTGATCGGTTACGTTGATTATTGTACCGCTTCGAAAAAGATACATTCGGAAATATGTACCGCCATCTACGAAAGATCGCATGGCAGCATTGGCATCCGGACACCGCGTGTATTTTAATTATACAAATGTAAAAAAATTGTATTATTCTCTAGCTTTTTCTCTTTTGGCGCTGTAAACTTTCTATAAAGTAAATTGTTTGCAACTCTGAGTAATTTTTAATTTTATATTGTATTTGTCGCTGATGATGATCCGAAACTAAGGATCGAAACGTTCGACATAATATCTAACATGTTTTAGATTTTAAGATTATATATTTTTTGCGCACTGCTAACAGCGTTGACTCTTAATAGCCTTTATGTTTTTACTTTAATTTTTGTAATTGTTTGAAACATATAAGAGAGTCTAAAATTCAATTATATTATTAATTTATTAAAATTTTTTATTATATAAAATAAATTATTCCAAGGACAGAGAGTACTTAAAAAGTATAGCAAGAATAATAAAAAACTCTCTCTTGGATTATTGTTTTATTGGAAACAAAGAATATAGCCAAAATGATTACAAAAGTCTGTGACGTACAGATTGTTACAAACAAAACAGAAAAAAATACAGACGGCATATTTTTTTACATGTAATTTTTTTAAAGAGCTAGAAATAAGGGTCATAATTATCGAGCGTGAATCTGCATGATCGACGCGAATTTGTGACAGAGCTTTCGATAAAGACCGACGTTGTGCGCTTCCACCAACGTCGGCAGCTGATTGGCGCTCGACTCGACTCGACGTTGACCACTGCCGTTCTCTAGGAAGTTTCGAGAACTACAGGCTTGCAATATCGGTAGGCGACGTGGGTGCACGGATTCCGGCTCAGTTCGGTACGTGAAACGTTCTGACGTGGATGCGAATATAGAACGAGCGTCGTACGAAACGTGCGCGGTCATTCTAAGACTCCTCGTCGTTTACGCAGGTAAGTGAGACTCTCGCGAGACTCTTGTCGTCAGGGAGGACGATCCATTCGCCGATCTGACGGCGTGGACCGGGTGCGAACAACGGGCGGCTGAAGTCGCGCGATCGATCGATCAGTTCGTCCGCTCGCGATATTTGTCGTCTCTCTCCCTGGGCAACGTAATCAGCGCTTAGGGTGTCGCGTGAGGCGTCTAAAATTTTCCCAAGTCGGCATTTCGTCGCGGTTTCTTCTTCTGGCTCTGCTGAGCTCTGCGGAGCTCTGCGTAACGGTCACCGAAGCCTGCGAAGGAGGAAGGGAGGGAGGAAACAGGAGCGCCTTGGCGGATGGTCGAAGGTTGCGCGGCGATATATTTCATTACACGCTTGCCTTGATGGACGTTGCGAAGCGGGACGTGAGCTTCGTGCCAGGCGAGTACTATCATTGCGGCAGCGAGCTTCGAAAGAAAGATGGAAGCCTGGCTACCAAGTCTCGCTTGCCCGACTCGTGTTGATTAACGATCGACGCATCGAGGCACCGACTATTGCTAAGAAAAGGAGATAGACGAAAAAAAAAAAGAAAAAAAGAAAAGGAAAAAGTAGAATTCGCTTATCACGAAGAGAGCGTGTTTTTCTCGTGATAACGTAAATGCGTCGTCGTCGAGCGTAAAAATTAGTCACGAGTGATCTGGGCAAACGCTTCGTTATACCAATTTTGTCATCTCTCGATTCGACTTGTGATTCCGAGAACCCGCGTGCTCGGTATACTACCTATGCGAAAGTGGAAGATTCTAGAAAGCTCGGAGAGGCGATCTTTGTTCGCGAACGACACGCGCCTCGCCTTTTAAAATACCTTGCTCGCTAGTCTATTTAATCGTATACTCCCAGTTCTACCGTAGACGCCATTTTGAAATTCGCATGAATCCCGCATGGGTGTTTTATATTCTTTGAATTCACGAGCGTGACTTCTATCTCTACTTCAAACTGCGTGAAAAAACATTTGCACGCGTTGTACGAGAGTTGAAATCAGTCGCGAGAAAAGTGAGAAAAAGGATGAAGAGACAAACATTGGTACAATTTACGCTTCAACAAATCTTTTCACTATTTTCAATTCTTTAGTTCAACTCTTAAGTAATTAAGCTGGTAGTTCTCTTACTTGGGTACCAAGTGTTCTTTTGGTACTTATCGTATCTTATATAACTTTACTGTTTATCAATTTAAATATTCATAAAACGACTCCCAAGTTACATGTGTTTATTGCCTGATATCTGACCATGTTGGAATTTATGAGTCTAGATTCAATTATGCAACACTACAAAAATGATGCATTCTGCATTTAAAGTTATGAATTAATTATGAGTTGAACTTGGTTATCTTTTTGGTTTTGCGCATGTATGTTGTAACATCATGAGCTGTTTACTTCATCGATATAATGAAATTGTTCCTCCAGTCATTCTCTGATGTCATTTTGTCGTTAGTTAAAATGCGTTTGACATTTTGATAGAATGGTATTGTGCATTATTTTTTTAAAGAAATATAAAATTTGTATTTCAAGCATTCCTATCTATGGGTGAAGTTTTTTCATTATTATGTCATTGAATCTATTTTTGTAGCTGTACACTTATCGTTCTCTGATGTTATTTTATCAGCAGATTAAATGTATTTGATGTTTTAAACTTATTATGCAGTGTATTCTATTTAAAATAGAAAAAGATACATATTCAAAGTTTTGTTTCAAATGAGATGTAAAAAGTTTTAGTGCAGTCCAATGCGGTAACAAAGAATAGACTTATGTATTTATAATGGCAATGTAAAAAATTAAAGCATATTTTTTCTTGTTTACAGCAGCAAGAGTGATTTAATATAACACTAACTACTTAACATACCGTGAAAATGGTTAAGGAGACTACATTTTATGACGTATTGGGCGTAAAACCTGGATGCTCGCAGGAAGATTTGAAGAAGGCCTATAGAAAGCTTGCTTTGAAATATCATCCTGACAAAAACCCTAATGAAGGAGATAAGGTTTGTACGAATCTTATCATTTGGAATACTTATTAATTAGTTTATGTATAATAAAATTTAATATTATAAAATTTATGTTTTAGTTTAAACAAATTTCTCAAGCTTATGAAGTATTGTCAAACCCAGAGAAGAAGCGTATCTACGATCAGGGTGGCGAGCAGGCTTTGAAAGAAGGTGGCATGGGTGGTAGTGGTTTCTCTTCTCCAATGGATATCTTTGATATGTTCTTTGGAGGAGGATTTGGTGGACGAGGTGCAAGAAGGAGAGAACGCAGAGGTCAAGATGTAATGCATCAATTATCAGTTTCCCTCGAGGAACTTTACAAAGGAACTGTGCGTAAACTGGCTCTACAGAAGAATGTTATTTGTGAGAAATGCGAAGGTAACGGCGGTTATATGGAGATCGTAATTTTAGAAAGGTCTAAATCTGTGTAAATATGGAGAATATGATCTCTGTCGTTTTCCAATTAGGTGTCGGTGGTAAGAAAGGTTCCGTTGAACAATGTTCGACATGTCATGGTTCCGGCTTGCAAGTACAAATTCAGCAATTAGGTCCGGGAATGTTACAACATTTACAAACCATGTGTGCAGATTGCAAAGGACAGGGAGAACGTATCAATCCTCGTGATCGTTGCAAATACTGCAATGGAAGAAAGACTATTAGAGATAGAAAGATACTTGAGGTTCACGTTGATCCAGGAATGGTTGATGGTCAAAAGATAACTTTCAGTGGCGAAGGTGATCAGGAACCAGATTTGGAACCTGGCGATATAGTTATTCTTCTCGAAGAAAAAGATCACGATGTATTCAAGTTAGTAGTATTTGGATGGAATATATTTATTAACTGCTCATTTAAAAAACTGTTACTAATACGTTGCGATCAATTAAATTATAGGCGTTCGAGGAATGATCTGATTATGCGAATGCAACTAGAACTCGTAGAGGCATTATGTGGATTCCAAAAAGTTATCCGTACTTTGGATGGTAGAGATCTAGTGATAACCTCACTTCCCGGCACTGTGACGAAACACGGTGACTTGAAATGTATCTTGAACGAGGGCATGCCGATTTACAAGGATCCATTTACACATGGCAGACTTATAATACAATTTATAGTCAATTTCCCGAAGAACATAGACCCGTCGCTTATTTCGTCATTGGAAAAATGTCTGCCGCCGAGGGAAGAAGTTATAATTCCAGATGGTGCCGAGGAGTGTTTACTTACCGACTTGGATCCCGAGCAGGAGCAAAGGCGGAGAGATACGAGACAAGCGTACGAAGAAGACGAAGGAGGTCCATCGCGAGTCCAATGTGCCACACATTAATTTGATTACACTAACCCTGTAATAAACATAGCCGTTTCTTTCATTTCAAACTCTGTCCCATTCACTCGTTTCTGTATCATGCTAAAGAAAGAAACAACATGGATATGTAGGCCAACTATTCAATGAGTGAGAAAGATATTGAAACAATTCTACTGTTTGGACATGTGCAAAAAAAAAAAAAAAACAGTGAGTACTGCAATTATTGATTTTTTAATTTTATCTAATCTTGAAAAGAATGAAAATTTATACGACTAAAGCTTCATTATGATGAAGTATCTTATTGAGATATCTTTTATGTGGAGAGGTTTCTCATTGAAGCTTCTGATTTTTCGAGCATACTTTTTAGGATATGTTTCTGGTATTTTCTTAACAAATGAAATGGTAGGGATGAATTACGGACACATGATTAAGGCGGATAATACTTGTATACGGATATAAATAATAATAGTCTCTCTCATTTCTTGCATTCAGTGATAATCTGATATATTTCGTGCTTTTCAGCAAGCGACACAGTGATAATTTTTGTTTAACATTGGCAAACAATAAAAATGTAATGATTGACTGTGTTGCACTGTATCAACTTTGTTTCTTGTTAAGGACCATGGCACACGAAAACCTTAAGCGAATTGACCAATTATAGTAGAGTCCGTAAGGACATAACGTAAGCAGTAGCCAATCCAACATGTTGATTTCCTTATTGCTTACGTCATACTGTTTTCAGTTTTTTGTGTGCCACAGTCCTAAGAAGGAGTTAATATCGTACAAGTGACTATAGAACGCACACGTTGTTTAATAGAGTTTTCTCTTGGCTGTGCATTATCATCACTCACCAGTGCAACACTCGAACAGAGTAGCGTGTTGCCTTGGCTGGTAGTAGGTGAACTCATTCAGTGTAACGTGTTTTCGTGGCTATAGTGTAGTGCAAATTTTATGCACAAAGTGGGATTTTGCTACACGATCTCAAAAGGACGGTGTAGAGCCAGTGTAATATTTAAAATTTGAAAATGGAAGTCAATCGGCAGCAGGATTAAACACGATAGCATAAAGTATTGTATACCATGGTGTATATACACTACTGTATATAGTGCAGCACTGGTACAGCACTTACATGCGATTGGTGTAGCGCTCGGTTACACTCAGTGTATCCCAAGAGAAAACTATAAGATAAATATCACTACATATTTTCGATGAATTTAGAGCAGGGGAGAATGGGGCAATCGCAAATATTTGAGGGAAAAGTTCAATAAAGCCGGCGATCATCAAATATAGAAGTCTTCAAATCAAAGGAATTGTGTGTATTATTAATATAAATTATAATTTTGAACAAAACGTGTTACGATTTGTTCTGAATGGTTTTATCTTTTATTTAAAATTATATTGATTTATATTGCTATGTGAATGTATTGTAATTTAAATTTAAACAACTAGAGTAGAGTTTTAACAAAGACTTATCAACGGATAGACACTCATTATTAGTTTTATTTAATTTTTTATTTAGCTGTAATAATTTCTTTATTCTCCCCTACAAAAAAAAAATCTAATGTCCGAATTAGGCAGATCGATAAAATCACATTTATTGTATTATAACGTGTCTGAAATGGTAACATAAAATTCTTTAAAGAAATAATTGTATGTTCTTGCGCCCTTTGTTGATATTGTTAATATCGCCTATTTTTTTTATCTGTATCTGTGGGTGAATCGAGGGATATCGTTTATTCGCTTCTCAATAAGATGTTTCAATCAAAATTTCACTCATTTCTTTTCGCTTATTGTAAATATTCGTCTATATACTCATGTTATTTCTTTCAATAGAGGATTACTAAAAATATGTACTTATCATTACACAATGATAAGAAAATTTGAATTTATTTAGATGTAACGTAAAGGTTTCGATACCCGTTGTCACAACATAATGAAAGGCATCATGTATTGTCGAACATCGCGATTGTCTCTGCTGTTTGACCAATTATATCGCTCCAATAACCAACTAGCTGCTCGACAGTGATTACTACATGGCTAAAGTTAGAATTAAATTTCATAAATATATATATATATATACATATATATATTTAGTTCAATTTTGTGGAATATCCGTATATACATGATTACTTCCTTCAGATATTGATAACAGCAAACTTGATTACTCCAAATCTTAAAGTCTGAAAATTGTTATCTTTTACAGTTTTCTAGAATTTGAAATAATAATATCGAGATGTATCAATCGATGTGGAAACGGTATAAACTACGCTTGGTTAAAGCCTTAATGTTATCAATTGTATTAGAGATCTCGAAGAAATTTTTCAAAGTGGGACATTATTCCATATTCGTAGTATTTAATTTTTTCCAGTCGCTTTTGTATACTGGCGTGTGACGATGATAAATGGAAATATACAATTTTGTTTGCGAATAATATGCAAATAAAATGGGGAATCAGGTTCCTGTGTGTGTGGACGATTGCGCGTATTTATAAACAGCTTTGTGCAATTATATTGTATCGAATCTAACCATTTTCCTTCTTTACATTTGCCAATGCTGAGATTTTATTATATATTTCAGTAAAAACAGTGGTCGTTTAGTAATTTCCTTACTAGAAATTTGTGTAAACAAAAATTACCTTTTCATAATAGATATATTTCTACAAGTTTGTTCGGTCATATTTCACCATATCTTCATCTAAACGCGCATGAACAAATGCTCTAGAGATCTAGCTAATTCATAGATCCTGTTGTACTATATTAAATTAATATACTTTCAACACACATTCACACATAATTTACTATATACATGGTACTCGTCCACAGTTACTATAGCGAATTTTAATAAATAGCCACATATGTCTTGTAATCTTATTTATTATAGGAAAAATTGGTGATTGATTAGGTACTTTTTTTGAGCGTCTCAAATAAATTTGGAACTGTACAATGGGATTATCGATTTTATACTTGCAGAATCGAACCTAAAATTCCTCACATAGTTCAATTACTCGAAACATTCGTTTCATGTAATTTTCCTCCAATTTCTTACTAATTCGTTATGCAAATAAACGCGTCGATTAATGTGTGTGATATAATAATACATTTTACTTATAAGATAGTTTCTTTAACTTTTAAAAATAGCTTACATATCAAAATAAATTTTAAATGTCAGTAGATTCTATATTATTTGAATTTGCTCAAACTAGTAAAAATTGAATAATAAGTAGTAAGAAACAAATAGGTATAAAATGAAATTAATTAAGTGATAAAAAATTTAATATTTTTGTGTTTACTAATTCGCATACTCGATTGTTATTCGATGACTAATCAAAGTTGCAATTATTCGCTAATTCGTAATTGATCTACACGAAGGTTCATAGTAAAGAGATTAACAAAATGTCGATTCATGAATCGCTCGTTATTTTGACTATGACTGGCGGATTCAGTCGTTCCGCGTGAAAGAGGGAGGGAGAGAGAATATCCGGCGCGGGGACGACCGCGAAATTAACGCTTGCCCCGTCCGATGGATAGCGGCACTATCGCTCGCCGATTGCCGCGCGCCGCGCCGCGTCGTGTGGGTCGATGTTTTTAGCGACGGGTTTAGTGACGTGCGAGTGGCCTGAGGGAGAGAGGCAGAGGTAGAGTAGAGGCAGCAGTCAGCGGAGCCAGCCGTCGGGATGCCGCAGAGGTTTCTGGGTATGCGGTGGGAGCCATATTTTTTCAATATCAGTTACGCGAAAAGAGCGTAGCGTACGGGGACGGGGCTCACAGCAGCATCTGGCGGGCACGGCATTACGAACGGCGGTATACGTTTTTAGCAGGCGGTGAGTGATCGGGCGCGTTAAACGCAGGACGACGAACGCGCCGATACGACGAGTCGTCGCCGCGTCCGCGCCGCTACCATCGCTCGTCACGAAAAATACCGTAATAACCGCGCGATAGCGGGGAGGTGAGGCCCCCGTGAGAAACGGAGTAGCGCGCAGGTGTTCCAGAGGGTTAGTTAACTTAACCCGACTCCGAGTTCGTAACCGCGCTCCCGTAGTAGTAGTAGGAGGTAGTGGTGCTGCTGTTGTTGTTGTTGTTGGTGGTGGTGGTGGTGGTAGTAATATCAAGCAGTAGTGGTACCAGCCAGTGGAAATGGTAGTGATGATGATGGTGGTGGTGGTGGTGGAAGAGTGCTGGTGGTGGTGGTGGTCGTGATACTCGCTGCTGCTGCTGCTGTGACGATGACACAGCGTCATAACACGACGTTCGTTCGTCCGTGCGCGATTTAACCCGAATCGTTACGCCAGTGGCGTAAAGTGTTTTTTGTACGGTGTGCGCGTTCGCGCCATATTACCGATCGAGCGCCGACTTGAGGCGACTCCAGTCGAGTCCGGCGCGATTAAACCCGCGTATACGCAGTCAGTGTCGAGGGAGATGGCACATCGTTCGGCTGTGTTATCATCGTGAGCTTCGCATTCGTCGGAATTATCGTGTCGCGTGACCGTACGAGACGGTTTCTCCCCTCCTCACATAATTGAGTGCGCGCGCGTCTTTGCGTTAGTTCGGAGTGCATAACGCGATTCGATCGAGGACGGAGGAGTAATAATGTGTAGTGGTGGCTGTGAGTAAAGCGCGGAGCCAGGGGTGTTAACCCGCTCTCTCGAAAGACTCGTCTCGTATAGCGAGTACTAACCGTCGTGAATTTAGCCGCGACGCAATTGAAAGAATCTTCGGTCCGTCGTCGATTTTACGTTGCGTCGCTCCGGCGCGGCGGGGACCGCAAACGGACCGTCGTCGTTGTCGTCGTCGTCGTCGTCGTCGCCGTCGTCGCCGTCGCCGTCGTCGTCGCCGTCGTCGTCGTCGTTGTTGTTATTGTCGTCCCTACCTTGAGTCGCAAGCGAGACCTTGCGCGCGCGTACGTAAGACTCTCTCTCTCTTTCTCTCGTCCGCGCTTACTCCGAGACGTAATTCCTCGCTGATAAACAAGCGGCTCGCCTACGCGCGTCGGCCCGCCGCCGCCGGCTATGAGAGTTTCGAGTGAAGCTAGCAGCAGTCGCGACCTTGCTCGACGCCGCTGCCGCTGCCGCCGCCGCCGCTGTCGCCACCACCTCCACCTCGCGCACGATCATGCTACGTAACGACTCGCGACTTGTGCAACGTTCGGCCGCGCGGCAAAAGGATTTGACGTGAAACCGGCGAAACATCAGCGAGGCTTCTGCAGGGAAGAGAGAGAGAGAGAGAGAGAGAGGCGGAAACTCGGAGAAAAACGTCAGCCGGCTGTCATCGGCACCCGATGGCGGCATTTCAAATTCCGATCGCGTCCACGTGCGACGACGTGTCGCGAGCTGCGACATTTTGACGAGCGTGCGTCTATCCTCAGGAAAGGAGGCAGAGAGGAGAAGGAGGAGAAGAAAGGCGAGCCAACTGCGGCATCGTCGGCGCGTCCCGCGCCATGCCCGTCGATCTCCGCCGCGTCAAGGAGGTTAGACGGCCATTGACCGGCGGCGAGCAGCGACAGCGTGTACTACGTGCGCCAAACACGCGCCGGTTTCGAGGACGACGCGCGACGTAAGAGAGAGGCGAACGATTCCCGCCGTTTTTCGAAAGGAAGGAATATTCCCTCCCCTTCGGGGGAACCATGTTCGAGCCACGCGATTGATGTAATATTATGTCGTGCTACGTGTGCCGCGCGAAGAGACGCAATTGTACGTGCAGGAACATCGGTGAGAGTGCAAACACCCTACGTCGACCTGCAGGAGCTGCTGCAGGAGGTTCATCGTCGTTGTCGAGCGCGTGAGAAATCGTGAGCCGGCTCGCGCGGAGGATGCGGCAGTACTCGCCGCCGGGGTCTCCACGTAGGCGAGCTACGTGCCACGTCGTGCCAGTGATGTCGTGGGTGTCGTCAGGGTCATCCGCCGCGCTGCTGGATCATGGCCGGCAAGCCTGAGCAGCCGTCCACGCTCCCTGCTCCCCCGAGTCACGGCCATCAGCATCATCAACAAACGCAGCAGCAGCAGCAGCAACATCAACAACAACAACAGTTACAATCGCATCATCCGCAGCAACCTATACAGCAGAATAGCGTTCTGGTATACGTGTCGGGGGAGAACTTCGCGTACGCCACGGCGGTGGGTCAGAATGTCGCCGCGACCGCTGCTGCCGCTATCGCGGTCGGTTATCAGTCGCAACCGGAGCAGCAGCAGCAGCAGCAGCAACAACAACAACAACAACAACAGCAGACGACGACGCAGTACGCCGGTATCCTGCAGGCTCCGCAGGTGGCGATGGCGCAGGCGATTACGACGACCTTTCCCGCCAAAACCTCCGTATATTGCACCGACGATAGCAACGTAGGAAATAACGTCATCACCACCACTACCTCTCCCGCGATCGGCTGTTGCCGTCTGAAGCCGTCACTCGAAACGACGATGACGACGACGACGACGACGACGACGACGACGACGACGACGACGACGACGACGACGACGACGACGACGACGACGACGACGAAGACGAAGACGAAGACGACGGCGAAGACGACGACGGCGACGGCGGCGGCGATGAATCCCGGGACGGATGAAGGCGACGGATCCAGGCATGCTTCTTCTCTGCAGATAAACAATGAGGACGAAGAGGATTACACGATGCTGTATCGACAGGCCAACCTGGGGCATTCGTCGACAGTGTGCGCCACGGCGACGACGACGACGACGACAATGATGACGCGCGATAAGAAATCACGCCTGTCGGAGAACGGAGAGCGCTCGACGGCGAACGGTCTTGGCAATAACGATTCAATGGTGTCCGGCGCAAAGACGTATCAGACCGCCGCGTACTCCACGAGGATGAGCGGCGAGTACCACTCTGTGACGAACAGTAATAATATCGTCGCACGGCGGCCGAATCCGAATCCGAGCGGTCTTCTCGGTGCGGGTGACGACGATTGTGTCGCGTACGGTACATCGACGACGTCCTCCGGTGATAGGAACGGGATCGTCGCGCTTCAAAACGCCGCCGAGCGACAGGCGGCAACGAATGTGGATGACAAGAGCCGGCAGCAGCAAGACGGTTTCGATAGTCAGCAACAGCAGCAGCAAGTCGTCTCTTCGGCTCCGACTTCGGTGATCAGTGTTGGTGACGGTAGTGTTGGTGTCGGTAGTGGTGCGACCGCCGGCTGCGATTCGGTCAGGTCTGACGAGTCATCGACGACGACGACCTACAGCAGCCTCAGTAGTCCTGACGAGAGTCAGAGTCATCAGTCGGGACAGCACGACGGTGGCATGCCAACGAGTAATAATCATCCTGGCGGTGGTAGTGCGTGTGCGCAGCAGGCTGCGCGGCAGCGGCCGCCGTCGCGTGTCAACGGTAGTAACAATGGTGTGCAGCATAACGCAGTGGTGTTGACAATGAACGGCAGTGCAGTGGTTACGCAGCAGCAGCAACAACAACTGTCGACGATCACCGTGCCACGTGGATGGAAAAGGATATGCACCAACGGGGTCATCATTTACATCAGGTGAGTTCTCCGTGTTGTTCGTTCGTTATCAGTCATCAGTGACTCTCGATTTACCTCGAGCGAGAGCTGACACGTATAGAAATGAGGAAAGAGGAAAAAGTAACTCAAAGTGATTAATATGATGTGATTGAGAGATAAGCTTCATCGCGCAAAAATGTTGATATAATATCGAGAATAGTTTATTCCGATTGATAAAAAGAAATCAATTCGTATAAAAAATTAATTTATCTTTCAAGTTTTGTACAATTTATCATTTTTTTAATTATAGAGAACAAATTGTCTTATTTTCTCAATATTTTCAAATTCTCTTGATTATTTTTTAACGTTATGACGGTGACGCAGATTGATAATCACTGGTTTGCGCAACACATGCGTGCCCGAAACGTGGCGTGCCCGAATGTTCTTGGAACGAAAAATTCCATGATGCCCTCGTGATGATGCCCGCCGCGCCACGACTTTATTTCTTTCTTCTGTCTCACGAAAATTACTTGAACGTACAAAGTTAATTTTCGAGCGGGTCGCATTAGCGAGCGCTTTTAATTCGTCGGCTTAAACGGAGCTGACCGACAGCTCGAGGCATCAAATCGAAATGAAAACGCACGTAGCCTTCGTTTTGCTAATGGAATTAAACTACGTCCAGTTTAAACGTATACTGTCAGGTGTGCGGTGTACGAAACACGAGCATCGAGTGTAATTGGTGTTTCTCCAAAATTGATTTATAGAAATTTAAACAGCGAATTGTACGCATGGAGTAATATGTAACGTATTTCTCTTTTAAAGCTAATTTGTTCAAAAATAAATGAAAGGGCTTTATGGCGATTTTTCGGATTCTTCAATAAAAATTTCCTAAATTCTAATAAAAATTTTTTTCAAAAATACGATATTTTTTCTTTAAAATTCTAAATAGCGTTTTGATAGTTCTGTATCGAAAAATATAATTCAAATATTTAAAAAAGCCACGATCAATTTTTTTGTAACACAAACTTAAAATAGCTAATCCATGTCGTCGGATCTTCGTTTGTTACTCTCTGAATTTTTTATAGTGAGATCTCAAAATGAGTGAAAATTGTTCCAATCGATAGCGAGAAAATACCGCTGCTACTCGAGATGGAATGACATTTCATTTTCGTAAAGATAAATCTTTAAGTATAATAAGTGTTTCATTCTTTTCGAGTAAAACTTTAGTCAAAATGACTTCAGTATAAGATTAGGAGTTTTAATTAAAAAAAAGTATTTAAATGTATACGTAAGATAAGTTTTGTTTGTATTTTATCTCTTATAGAAGACATTTCTGTGTAACATCGACTCAACAAAACAATGTCGACACGACGATAAACAGTAGTGTTATTCACTATTCTTGTTTGGCATGTGCACTGTGTTTCTAAATTTACTCTTTAATTATACAAACGAAAAAATTCACTTCACGATACGGAGGGAAAAAAGAATTTATTCTATATGAATGAAAAATCACTGCTCCTCGAGCGATTTGATAATAAATCCATTTTTCGAGTGAAATTATTTTACTCCAAAAAAATAGTTTTACCTACACACTCTTTAGCATCAGAATAATAAATTTCTACGGGGGGAATCAATCAATTACATTGAAAATTGGAATTCTTGTAAATATATAAAAAAATTAATTTTAATGAAATTTATAAAAAATAACGCGTTCTCGCGAAGGCAGTTGAAACGCGGAACGCTCCAAGCGGAAGTGACGTATTATTTGTTTCATTTCACGCTTGTGTACGCGACGGCGTCTCGAAAATAGCACGCAGCGCTTCGAGAGCGCGCGCTCCATCATTTAAGTTTAGATTCAGTCAGCTGTTCAGACAGATCTCGAGAAGGACCACGACGGTGTTTGCAGCCCTTCGATTCTTTGTAATCTGATCGTGTAAAAAAAAAAAAATACGACTTTTGGGAGTTTCGACTTTACACTGCCTCCTTCGACCGCCTGCCTGACGCGTGGAAAGCATAGAAGGTGGCCCTTTTTCCTCGGTCCTTATTATACTTTTACGGTTCCTTTGAAACATCGGTTGGAGAGGTTGCTTTCATCTTTCGTCGCTACTCTGATTCTTGTTTTCCTTTATCATGATGCCTTTACCTGCGTATTCCGTATAAATTTTTCTAAAGTCTAGGATGCGTTCGCTCATAATATGCGTGGCATTAATACTCTTTGTAGATGAAAGGTATTGATATGTAGATAATATCATAAATATTACTTCTAGTAGAGGAAAAAATACAAGAGGAATCGAAGAATTTTTATAATAATTCGTAACGATATTGTAACTATTGTACTTCGAATAAAATAAAATTGCATGTAGGGGAGGAGAAAATCGAAAAAAAAATTTTCCCTAAACAGTCAATGACCCATGGAGCCCTGGTCTCACCAACTCGTAAATAACAAAAACTGAATGTCAGAACTATTCGGATATTAATTAATCTTATTTCCTACGTTTTTAAAAGAAATCCTTTTTCTATTTATAGAAATTCTAGTACTTGTCTAAATACGTTAAATGAACTATTTAGAACTATCTCCTTGTAATGCAAAGTTAGTACCAGATTTTTTTTAATGTTATTTTAGTGGTGTTATCGAAACTTTTTTCTATGAACATAAGAGAATTCCTACATTCCTTAAAAGGCAGCTAGAATTTTAACCAGAACTCTCAGGAAATATTCGATACTAAACCGAGATAGATAGATTCATCGATCTTTAAAATATTTATCCTTTTATATAAGTTGTTAATCTCTTCAACGCTTGAAATCGCGCTGGAAGATATCGCGTCCTGCATTACGAAGATTAGGACAAGCGGCGATTTTCCTTGCGAGAAAGGAAGAGGCGTGATTGGTAGACAGGTTTATCCTCGTTGATCGTGTAATATGATTTTAGGGATCAGCTGCGAGAAGAGGCAACCTTTTCCTTTGTGCGGCTGATTCTTGGGAGTCCTGCGAGAAACGCAAAAAGGGCAACGCCTCGTGGCGTAACCGTAAAGCGTAGGAGATCTGACCTGGTCTGTCTGTCCCAAAATCTCCTCGTTAAAACGATCCTTTCCGGGCTGGCGGGAGTCACGCTTTAAACGACGTTTAAAGGGCCCGAGCAAACAATACTCGGCCTTAAACGGGTCCGACTGGCTCGACCTTCTTCTTCGGTTCGTCCGTCCCGAGTTCGCTCTATCTATCTCCTTGAGTTGAATGATTGAATCGGCGAAACACACTTTTATTTAGTATTGCTCGAGATATCGTATACCCGATTATTTCTTTCGTGTAATTTTTTCGCTATTTTTATTCCACGCGATTAACTTTTTTTAAACACCATACTATGGGAGAGCACAATTAGCTATAACATACCTAATGATTGATGATAAAAAAAAACGTTCGTAAAAATAAACATATTAAAAAATTTTTTTTTAATGAAAGCGGTATACATTAAGGAATTAATGTTAAACCTAATAGTTAATATCAAGCAAATGTGTATATCTTTATTAATAAAAAAGTAATAATAATCATTGGGAAAAGAAAGCCGGTTATATACTCAAAAAAAGGGAGGGGGAGCGATTAAGGCCCAATTTTTCATTTGGTTAACTTGCTGTTAACTTTGTGGTTGACTTGGTAATAATGTAAAAATTGTATTTTTCTATCTCTGGTTCTAGTTAATAATCTCATCACTATAACTGATAGTTTTGTGATTAATTTTAAAATTATCATTACAAAAATCATTAGTTTAACCGTAAATAGAAAAAAACATAATTTTATATTATCATTTAGTTAAATTAAGTCTAAATCACTAAACACAATCAACTGTTTCCCATCGATTTTGAGCTTTTAATATGTTGTTCTATAGACAAAAATAAGAGGTACGTTTTTTTATTTTATATCAGAGTTGATATATCTAAGTTGCACGTTAAAGGGGTGAAAACTTCCCTTGAAAAAAATTAGTTTTTTTCCTTTCAGAGTGAATATCGTCGAAACGCTATTTGATCTGAAAGAAAGAAACCGAATTTTTTCAAGAGAGGTTTTCACTTTTTTAACGTGCAACTCAGCCGATAAAAAAACTATTTCTTATTTTCGTCTATAGAACAGCATACTAAAAGCTTAAAATCGGAGGAAGACGGTGTTCCTTGTAAATCGACGACAATAGAATGTATTTGTACTTAACTGAATGAAATTGTGAAGAATATTCACTCCAGATCAGTTAAAGAATGTGCTATCGCGAAGCATCTCGTGTACGTATCTATTGATTGTGAGGATTCAGCTGGGGTCGCCGACATTTCTTGTTGCGAGGTAGGTTTCTCGCGAGATTCCGGCTGGCGTCGTCGATCCCGAGGAACACTGTATATCGTGAAACGCAGAGAACGGACGAGTTCTCTCGCGTACAGGAAACGAGAAGGAAGCCGAGCATACAAGCAGGAAGGGGAGAGAGGAATTTCGTTGAATCGCGCGATCATTGATTTACGGTGGTACCTCGTAAATACCGGCGGTGATGTACGATCGTGACCGCAAACTCTCGGTCCGCACACCGCTACGAGTCGTATCCTTTTTTCTTCCTTTCCCCCGCCCCGCCCCGCGCCGAGCGTCTTTTTCCCTCGTTCCTTGCCACCGACATTTCCTTTGCGGACGAGTCTCTACTTGATTTATAATACGTATTGGTCCCTTGTCTCTCCCACCGTACATGCCTCCTAGAGAATGCTTGGATTCCGCTGACCATCCTTCCTCGTGACCGCTCTCCTATCATGCCATTCGCCCCTTGACACCGCTGAGAGAGAACCACGACGAATTTTTTTTTTCCATCTTATTTTCATCCTCTTTTTTCCCTTTTTTTCTTTAGTCACACAGACATTGCCTGCCCTCCATTGTGTTGACTTCTAAATATGTAGGCCGCCGCCGCTCATCCGGAACAGAATACCGATTGATATTCTTATTGAATTTTATGATTTGTTACGTTTGCTTAAGGTAAGAGATTACGTAAAAAGCACGAAACGTCAGATTTAATCGGAATTCTTTCAATTGTTCTCGCAAGTTGCTCCGAATATTTATTAGGATACTTATTAGGTCGTCTGTGGCGGAACTAGTGTATATCTTTGCAATTTATAATGTATATGTGTTTGACATTTGACGAAAGCGAGAAAGAGTTTTAGTGCAGTCTGGTGCAGGAATAGAAAACAAACCTCTTGCCTCCATTAAATGAAAGTCAAAATTAATTCTAATAAAGATGTACCTGCTTTGAACTTATTGAAAGAACAAAATTAATTAACACAGTTCAATATTCTTAACTTTAAAATAAGTATAAGAATTTTATGTTGGATTTGTGTTAATCTTTTTTTGAAATTATTCCTTTCGCAATCTTTCAGTCACATTCCAATATCGTATATTCTTAAGATTAAAATTCAGATTTTCACGAGTGTTTCAAAATCGCGACGAATATGTGTTGGTAGAGGAAAGATCGCTGAGTTTTGGGGAGGTAATTTAGTGGGAAAGAGAAAGAGAGGAGAGCAAAACAGAATGAACGATAGTTGCGCAACCACACCTCCGCTGCCGCCGCCGAGCGGCGATTACGCAAACGTGATAATTAATTGCCAGTGTTCTCTGTTTAATGACTCGTCAAGTCGTTCGCTAAACACGCCAAATTGCCGCGACGTCACGAAAATCGCTATACAGGTGCATCGTTGCGTGTCGAAACTGTTAATCCGACGCGGCGACTTGCGTAACCGCGAAGCTCTTTTTCTTGTTATCACTCCAACTATCTCGAGGATCAATGTATATAGATGTGAAGAAGCCGCCCGGTATTTGATGTCAATGAGAGTCTAATAAGAAAAGAATGATAAATGTTACATTACATACTTTCAATTTTATTTTATATTAACATAATGTCGTGCTAACTTCACAGATTCGCTCTCAGCTTTATTTATATTCACATATATAACATTTATTAATATTAACGGTTACGTTACCGCTTACGTTATCGTTACCGATATCTCAATTTTTAGGGTATGTTAAGTTAGCACCCCAACTATATAGTACTCAGGAGTTCTGATTAGAGTTCCCACTTCCTTTTGACGAGACAAAGAGTTCCCTATAGTTAATAACAAGAGTTCCGCTCAATAAACATTTTTTTTATATTTTTTAAAAATGGGGTGTTAACTTTTTATCGAATTTCGTGGTGGAATAGTTCTGAGCGGCTTTTAAGCTTCGATTTGCGATTGCCTAGAGTTCCTGATATGTAAAAAATCTCGTTAAAAGGAAGTGGGAACTCTAATCAGAACTCCTGAGTACTATAGTTGGGGTGCTAACTTAACATACTCCAATTTTTAGCACAGAATTTTGTACAACCGGAATTTTAGTTGTGTTTACGGAAGTGATAATCGTAGTCAAAGTTAATCCGATAAGAAAGTCACATGTGCTCAACATATATAACATGGTAGTTACTGTTGAAACTACTTCGGGAATATCTGAGACGTAGTCTTCGAAGAACATACTCTAAAAGGGTGGTCTTGTAAGACAAGACCTAAAGAAATGAGAAACAGCGATCGATCCAGGCTTTTCTTCACAATGAATGCTAGGATATGTGCCTCCCACTGTGCTCGATTATTCCGTCTTTTGTTTCTCTACCTTTAACGATGCTTCGTCTTTTCTTCCTCTGTTTGTCTCTTGTTCGTTGATCTATTTTTTTTTTTTAAATTCAACTTTACGAGCTTTTTTCGTTTCGATTTTCGCGGATATATCGGAATTGGAAAATTCTGGCAGATGTCATTCAATCATACGATGGAAATTCACGATTTCGGCGCAATTTGCAAGTCGCCTTGCAACGTGTAGAATTCTAGCAGAACGGAACTCAATTAAAACTATTCTGGTAACTCTGGTTCGATACTGAGATTTTTTTTGGCAAATAGCTGCGGGCATCGTCAACTATTTCACTTTTTTTCGACACTTTATTATGCGGTATAGATGATCGCGTTGAAAAAATTGGCAAATTTATTATATAATCTATAATATCAAGACAGATGGATAACAGATAGATTTAATTATAAAAATTTTCTTATTTTTTTATTTAAAAATATAAAAAGTTCATATAAAAGTATATTGATATAATTGTTATGTAAAGGTAGTGTATTAACTTTGAAGGGCAAAGAACATGATATATATAAAAATTATTAAATTATATTATAAAATTATTATAAATGATGTTTACATGGAAAATTTATCAAATATACATTTGATATAAAGAAAGTTAATTTCTGCATAGAGTAAATTTTCATAAAAATGCCAGATGTCATAGATATCCAACATGATTTCCGGTATTTTAACATATTTAAGCGGGGGAAACGTAGCATTGATAAATGTCGACACTCAGAAATTGGTAATTGCCAGCTAAGCATCCGTGGCACTTGGCCACTCGATTTACGTCAGTGAAGAATTCACGATATTCTTGTCGCGAGAAATGAGTTTCCACCTAGCCTAGAGTCACTGCCTCTGATTGAGGTATTAATAAAGTTAAGTAGAGTGGTCATTTTGTCACGCTCGTAGTTAGAGATTCTTCGCAGCTTATAAATCCTTGTGTGATAGTCAATCGCAACTTGACTGCCACAAATAACGCTCAGTCGCCGACCGACAGGGTATTTTCGTCAAAGCCTTGGATCACTTTCAACGTATTCAGTATTGAGTAATGGGCTAATTATAGTTTTCACTTGTTCCGAAACTCTGGTAGAAATCGACAGTCGCTAAACGCGTTTGCGCGCGCTGCGGAATTTATTCATAAATTATTTCTCCTCAATTATCTGCTGCGCAATTGCTAGTTTAATGATACCGATTCTTTCTTTCTGATCGAAATTAAATTAACGGTATTAATTGGTTTCGTGGTAAGAGCTATATTTATCGACATCTTAATTAATAACTTATCAATTAATTATTTATCGCGCCAGTATGTCATATTTTCTATTTGTATTTCAAGTGTGGAACATTGCATAAAATTGTTTTAATCGCAGTCGATATTTTTATGTTGATTGTGTATAGCTTTCGTTTCCTTTCTTACGATCGAGAGCGATATCCTTTTTCCCACGTACATGTCGACGGACATCTTTTTCAGACGTGCTTTATATCTCTTTTTGGTTTCCTGTCGTTGAGGATCTACGCGAAGAACATACGTGGAACGTAATTTATAGCGGTGCTGATTGTACGCAGTACGGCGCCGCGTGGCGTGTTTCCGAGCAGATACCATCGGAAATACGCACCTGGTCGTGTGTTCGAAGTATATGTACTACGTAGCGTCTCGCAATGATTAAACAAAGACACCCTGTACACGCTGTCGCGATAAGCTTTCGTTAAACATTTGAAAAATCTGTGTTCGTTCGCGATTACTCGTGAAAATATTTTCCATGCAGCATTATTACTCCGCCGAACTCTTTATACGCCACTGCATGTTTAATTGCGGATGCTAAACGATACTATAGGACTGCCGCTTATACAGCTTTTATACATCGATACAAAAGAAAAATGTAAATTACGTGAACCGAGTCTCAAATAAGTATACAGAAGCCTGGGAAATAAGTTTAATTGTATGTGTATATACAAAATTATTAATATCTTTCTCAAAGCGTTTATGCTAATAACGTTATTAACCCCTTCAGATCTGAATTAAATTGAATAAAAAGAAAATAGTCTAAAAGCATTTATTGGAATTATACTATTAGAATAAGAAAAAACTAGTTAAAAAAAATTTAAATTATTTTCAATTCAATTAATATAAAAATATTACAATAGGGCATATGAGAGGGCTGTATATTAACGCAGTTATCGTGGCGTGAAGCCTGTGACTTTATTGAAATAAATCAATTAAATATTCGATTCGTATGTTTCGACTCTATTTCGATCTTTAAAGGTAATCGAGACACGCACGCCCCTGTTTTATTATACAATGTATCTCCGTCGCATTATTGCGAGTTTACACAAGAGCAGGACAATATCGCTATTGAGTGTCTTATCTTAGCGATCCTCCCCTCCGCGCTGGCAAAATTCGATTTGATCTTGAATTGTCGCTATCGTCGATCCAGGCCGGCAATTTCGCGCGTCATGCGAGCATTATTATTGTACGCTCGGAACTAAATTAAGCGCGTAGGAGCAAAGGTAATTTGTGCTGATAACGAGCCACCCACGTAAGCGCATTGAATGAACAACGAGCAAGTAGCTTGGCTCGCACTGCGCGACTACCGCGCCGCGCCGATCGTTCGTATTAATTCCGCGGCGACGCAACGACGATAGAAACCTAATATTGTTCTCGTGTATTTAACCGTATCTCTATCTCTGTCTTCTCCTCTCTTTCGCTCTCAGATGCGCAACAGGGATTGTTTCGACCCTGCCGATTCCGGAAATTAATATTCTCCGACCGCGAATAATACGTATTGCGGATTATCATCATCGCTCTTAACTGTGCGCGTGCACACGCTCAACTCGAGTTTCCGCGGAATTAATTTTAAACGGTGCTTGCTTGATATAACGTCCGTTGCGATCCTTTACATTCGAACTATTTGCAGAGCCATTCCGCGCCGGATTCATAAAACTTTCACGGCCCGCTCGTGAGAGAGCTCGTGCATGAGAGGCGAAGTCGGGACGAAAGCACGTTTAATTTTAAAGGTTCGCACGGCGATGAAACACACGTTGAATCTTTTCATAAGTCCCTCTTCTCTCTCCTGCTCGCGTACAATACAACTTTATCGTCATCCCGCTCTTAATATTGTATAACGTTTATGCGCGCGTCACGCTTGTTCGAACGTATAGCAAGAGAAACGAGGAGACGCTCTTTTCTTCTTTTTCTTCAAACGCAGAGAGTAAGTAACTCGCGTCGTGAGAATCCCCACAAATCGAGCAGTAATCAGCAGTAATTCGCGAGACACGTTTAGGTACCAGAGAGAGAGAGAGAGACAGACGTGTTTAAATTTATTCCTCGTCGACCCCAAGCCAACATGGCAGCCACTTCTCGTCCTTGTTTCTTCTTCGATGTTAACTGGCTTTGCTTAATTTATGAACCTTACGGATATAAAAGCCCCCGGCGCGCGTCTGGAGTGCGCTTATCGCGCGATAAGGCACGACGTATTCCGCTTGTGCTTCCTACTTCTACGATTAACTTGGGCAACGATGCCGATGCCAATCTTTTTAATTTGTTTTCTTGGAAAAGAAGCACTTTTGCGTCAGCGCAGCGTGAAAAGTGGAGCTAACAGTGGCACGAAATGAGAAACGTAATTATCACGTCGTCGAAAATCAGCTACTGACGCAAATCAGTAATTTATGAGCGCGCGCAACTCTTGAATATTTAAGATTATTTGCGATTTATTTGACCTAGAGTTCGTTTCCTATCTACTCGTTTAATTTCCTTTTTTGTTACATTCGTAATTTCTGCAATTTGTAATCTCGTTTGAGATACAAATCAGAGATTAGTTACATTTATTCTCGATTCTGACTGCGAGCTGTGATCAAAATAATGTCAAGTCGTATCACAAAAAGTTATCGCTCGTTAATTTTTTCATGAATAAATAATGGACATTATTCGCGATGAAAATAATAATATTATTAATATGTTTGTAACAAATATAATACAAAATTGCTATTTTTCGTTTTTTCTAATATATTTCTTGTTAAATTATTTTCAAATTAATTTTTAATAATGGAATATGAGTTGAATCAATAATGTTTTATTGTATATTTTGTCGAAACGGCATTGATGCATATTATGATGCGTTGTTATCAAGTGTCACATTTGTAATTTTAGAAAGTTATCTCATTTGTGAGTCATACGATATGATAATACGATATGGTAAGCTATTCTGTCAATAGGAATATTTGTCATTAAATTTGACATATTTTTTTGTGTTATCTCTATTTACAGGTAGCAAACTACCTCGTTTATCTGCTGAATAGAAATACCTTTTATCTTAAATTATCTATACAGCTAATTTGTTGACGCGTATATATATATATATGTGTATAGTAATTATTATTGTTCAATTAATATTGTCTTTCAAAAATAAATGTTTCATTTGAGGAATGACGAATGTATTTATAATATAAAAATGTGGAATATGCCTTTAGGAACTCTTAAAGTCAAGTAGCCTTGGCAAAGACCGTTGAATAAAAGGTTCGAGAATTTATACGAGTTAATGCGTTGTTATACTCGTACAATTGCGCATGTTTATTTGCTCGAAAATTAAAGTCTCACGCGACGCTACGGTGCGACGCGAATTTATTTCACACACACACACACACACGTGGGTGTTGAACGCACGTATGGTAAATCGTACCGTGTAAATCGCTTTCATAACTCGTAATCGAATTGCCCAATGTGAAAGTCGAACGAGGCAACTGCACCTCGATTTCTTTTACTTCCAGGTAGAGTTCAATTTACTCTCAATTGCCGTGAAGTATATTATATCTCCGCCTTTCTCCTCCAGTATTTCGCGACCATCGCACTCGCGGTGAACGTCGGGGAAGATTGCACTTGTATCGCATCGCATAAATTTTATTCCTAGCAGGTCCGAAGCAGCTCGCGTTCTCGCTCCACCGTGTTTCCGCAAAGTTGTAAAATATAGCTGCCTAATTAACTCGAAGGTTTCCCATCGTTATTTAACGCGCAATAAAACTTGGTGCAGCGTTAATGATCGAGAGCTCCGAATTCGCATTACTGCTGTCAATCTCGATAAATATTTCTGATTTCATGCGCGAAAAACCTGCTGTTTTCTCGTTCAATATACATTTCCACCGATATTACGACGTAATGATGGAATGGAACGTGCCGAGTAAAGTTGCTAATAAAAGAGGAAAATACATTGTGTGAGTTAGTCCTGTACCTACTTCTTTTATTGCCTGGTCTATTTGTGGCTGTCGGCGAGCGCTATTTACGAAAAAGGTATACGAAGAGGGGTAACGTTATTTAATAATCTGGAATAACTATGTAAAACTTTGCTACCAGGTTCTTGTTGGTTCCCTTGCTGAAACTTTTTCTCACCCTCGTCGCGGCGGTAGCGATGGTCGTACTTTTTTTCTTCGCCGCAGTTTTCTTAAACTTTTGACGCGCTCGCGCGTGTGCGACATTTTCGAGCAATAAGAAGTTTGTCGCCGACCCACGCACAGCGCCGACTAAAAAACCGCTTTCCAAGCGGAACTATTGAAACGGTCGATTATTTTGAATAATTGCGTCATTGCTGAATGCCATCAAATTTATAATATCCTATAGAAACATTCTTTGGCTGTAAATTTTCGTATTTATTAACATGCGAACGCGTCTATATCTATAATGAAAGATAATAATAATTGACTCGTATGATTTAAAAATCGAGGAAAGTGTAAAGTGTAAAGCCTAATCGAGTCTTGAAAACAAGATGTTAATGTTTATTATATTGTGTGAAATTTATGTGCGTCTATATCTGTAGGAATAGCATATATATTCGCTGTCGTGATTATAATTAACATATTCATTATTCGAGTATCTTCCCGATGACACGAACAATCGCTTAATCGATGCAACCACACTGTGACATATAAAACATTTAGTTTTAAATTCTTTTATTTTAATGGATTCATACAAAGGTTACGTTTAGCACAAAAAAAAGCAGCTTTGCAATTGTTGTAAAACTCTTTAATATGATTGTTCTTGCTCTTAGTTTCTCACTGGATCTAAATGTATACAATCGTATTAAAAAAGCTCGCGCTAAAACATTTTTTTTTTTAATATAATGACAATTTTTTATTTCCTCAACACATGTAAGGTAAAAAAGTTTGTCGAATCCCAAGTCGTTCCTCGTTTAAATCTCATGGAATTTATTCGTTCGTCGCCGCCAAAGTCGGGAAGGGAAAACTACGATCGTCCGAATGTAATTGGCGCGGCGGACCGACTTTGCCTCTTAATGCGCTCTCTGCAGTATTTTGATGCTGGGTGTAGGCTCCACGTGAAAGTGGGAAAAGAGAAAGAATGAGAGAGACGACGGAGGAGGGAGGGATATCGGCTTGCTGGGAAAACGAAAAGGGGAGCAAAAGGGAAGCCGCGCCGGGGTAGGCGAGGCAAGCGAGGGCGGAATAGAGCCGGAACGAAAAAAATACGTCGTAAAGCCGGATTAATCCGCGCGCTGGTCGCGTCGCCGCCGCCAGAGCTCATTGATTGCCGCGGGAGAGAAAGAGAGAGATAGGGGGTGGGGTGGGGGGCTTCCTGCTTTTCTATTGTCACACACGCGGCGAGAGACACCGCGCTGGCGCGTTTTCTGCCTACGGATAAATTGGGCAAGTGCGCGCCTCCCGCGTGTAATCAATAGGCGGATCGCTTTTGTGCGGGAGTGAGCGCAAGGTCGCGGACCGGGACTCCGCACGCGGCGGATACTGTACGCGTATCGTGTAGGATTTATTTTTATTCTATATAAAATTGGGATAACTGAACTGATCAACAATGTATTATACATTCAAAATTTTTTGGAAGTGGATTTAATTCGCTAATGACTGTGTTAACACGAAGTATTAATTATTGAATTTATTTATTCGAATCGTGAGATCATTGATAATATTTATTAAAATGTAACAGTCCTAATTATAAATTAATAAAATATCAATCTATTGCAAATTATTATTAAATAAAATTGAAGATTATAGCAGTCAGTAATAAGAGTTTCAAGTATTTGATATTGTAATAAACAAAAACAGTATTTTTAGCTAAAATAATATCAAAAAATTTTGAAAAGATTTTACGAATATATCACATAAAATGGAAGTATAATAAAATTTGATCTTCAATAGAATTTGCCGATTTTAAATAGGAGCTATAAATTAAGGAATATTAAAAGAGAGAGAAACATAAACATTCTCTAATAAGGGGATTGAAAGTAGATAGGAGTAGAATTTTGCAGTTATATAAATATAGGAGCTACTATTATAGATACAATAATATCAAAAGAGAGATCTATTTTAAGTACCTATATCTAAAAAGATCTAATCGAAGTTAAAGAAAGTATAAGGAATAAAATTTCGATTCGAGTACACGTAGTAGATTTAATTTAATTTCTATATATACCGTTACTCTCTCTCTCTCTCTCTCTCTCTCTCTCCCTGAAATTCGTCTTAATGTTAACTCTGGCAACTTTAAGCGGAATGCATATACGATGAACACGACATGATAAACGGCGAACCGAGAGAGAAGACTAATAAGCCGATTAAAATGAGTTTCAACGCCACGTCATTGTTTACGGTGTATCATTCCGACTGCGTGTTGGCGTCGACGCTCCCGCGCATTCCTACAACTAAATGTCACCGCGGGCTATGGGCGCATAAAGATGCACGTAAGTGCACAGCGCGGAAGAGAGTGAACAAGCGTAGTTTCTCTAGCACGATCTGTGTGCCAAGTCTTCAATAATAATACACGGTACCGCGCGAGCTACGTACATTTCTCACGGCTCTCTCTGGGCTGCGCCTGGATGCCACGTGCGTCGAAACGCGCGTTTGCAGCCGCCCCGGAGGCAATCCGATTTCCGCTCCGCCTTGTCCAGCGCCGAATCTCGCGTCGCTTATCGATCGTTTCACATCACGCACGAGGGGAAAAAAATTTGTCGGCCGTTCGAGCGGTGACGTTGAATCGCGTTTGTGATTTTTTTCCGCACTTTTAAACCCGCAGTGTTTCTCGTTGTGTTGTTCCACGACGAGGACACAATCGCACGTCCCGCGAAACAAACGCGTCGATACGCGCGTTGCATTTGCTTCGACCAAGCGTATTCACTCGCGTGCATGCTGCAACGTTGAAGCGACGACAGCTTGCACCGAGATAGAAGATTACATTTTCGTGGCTGGTGTAATACATTGCAGTCTTATCGATCGACCATGGATCGATGTGATAGGCTGCCTTTAAACTGTCCAATTGTATTGAACCCTTCTCCAATTGGAGAAAATCCAGGAGAATGTATATTCGAGACATCAATAGTTTTTGAGCAATCACCAATTTCAATGAAAGGATTTACTGTCTATTGTTAAATATCTCATGGAAACTGAATTCATCGGTTGATTTTTTAAGGGATTTTGATACAATATATATATATACATCTACTGAACTCAAGGCAAGGCTGCCGCAAAAAACTGGAAAGATCAGGGAATTTACAAAACTTTTTGGAAAATAAAAATTCTTGGCTTTAAAGAAATTTCATATACACTTTTTTACGCAGTTTTTTTTTAAATATTACCAACTTAACGATGTTGTGTTAAATTGCTCTCTCAATAAAATATTTAACGGTTTCTAAATGAAGACAAAAATATAAAAGAATTTCAAAATATTATGGAAGGGAAGTAAACGTATGGGATGAAATTTTGTCTGGAAATGAAGGTAAAGTTATGGAATAATTTACGACGACCCTGTGAACCGATGTTGCCTTTTTCTCTCACGTTAAACGCTAGTCGATACTTTTCAGCTGGCTTATCTCGCATGGTGACAGTTACTTCTGTTTCGTTTAACCGCCGACACACGCGATACTGGTGGTGGTGGAGATTCATGCACACGCGCGTCACACAACGCTGCCTTGGAGTTTTACGCGCTGTTTCGTTCCTGCGCTTAAACCGTACGATCGTATCGCGCTTAAGCCTTTAATAAGATCGGCAGATTGCACACCTCTAACACGTGATAAGTTCCAAGTATCTCCGCGAATAACGCTCCGTTTAAATACCTCGTTTTCCGCCGAGCGGAACCGCCTTGCTTCCTCGCGTCACGCATCGCGATCTGTGCACCAAGATACAATATAGATCCGCGCTTAAAAATAGATAAAGCGACTCGCGGTGATTCAAGCGATGTAGGTCGCACGCAACGCACGTCTCTGTCTGTCATCCTCCATCTCCCACCTCGTCCGTCGTCGCGATACACTCGTCGAGCACGAGCAAAGCCGAGGCTTCGAATAATATCGTCATTAAGTTCGCTGCGAAGTCTCGGATTCGCTCACCGAGCGTGCTCGTTAATTAAATGCGAAGCGCAATTCCGAAAGCTGTGTAAAATTAACTCAATGCGGAAAGACGAAAATACTTTTCATGTAATCGCGCGCGCGCGAATACAAAAGTCTGGTTGCATTAATTGGTGGAATTTTTTGGTGGAAAATCAAAATTTTCTTCTTGAGATAATTAGAATCTTCTATAGTTTGTTCGTTTTCAATTTCAGAAATTTTTTTTCTAGTGTATGCTTTACTATTTTTGCTCTTAAAAGAAGGATTGATATTATATATTAATAATTTAATTTTTTGTGCGTAAAAGAATTACGCTTAGAATATCGAGATAAACATTTGAAGAAAACCTTTTAAAGTTTAGTTAAATTTTTTGAAAGAAAGAAAAATACGGAATATTTTTCTAGGCGAGTGAATGGCGGAATACATTTATTTTCTCAGATTGGATAAATATTACACCATGCGAATCAAATGCGTCCGCAGCTGCATCGCGCCGCGGATTGGCGGACGGTAACGTCGCTCACATGCACGCGGTCGACTGCGTGGGCATCGCGAATGTCGGTAACATTCTCAGTACCCTGAAATCGATGTTGCCGGAAGAACGATGTGCATGTGCAAAGCGATTGACGTGCATCTGCGCGATTGATGTGTACCGGCAATCAAGGCAGAATATTGTAATCGCAGGGAATAGAAGGAAATCGAACGCACGTCACCATACGCGTGCATCTATTGTTTATCGTTTCTAGAATACATTGTACGTACAAATATGTAGGAAAAATCAATAAAACGTTAAATACAAGTCTATATGTGGGATGACGTGATGATTCGTCTCGGCGATACATCTTGCCAGAATTTTGTAGTTTCCAAGATCTGGAAATCTTTTATTTGTTGAAATATGTTACGTAAGAGTAGTTTTTTAAATTAAGTGTTCATAGAGAGAGAGAGAGACGAATAAAAATTGATATTTATTTATAGTATCCTGAAAACAATATCATTGAACAGATATATTTACAGAGTTTCGGTTGAGACATAGTTATAAACTTTTAACTCTCTATACGTTTTCTAGTTTATTTATTTTACGATTTATCGTATGTATTTATATCAAATTTAAGCGGTAGATTCAATCGTATGTGCGGAAATAGCGAGATTACGAAAGCGAAACGAAAGTTGTCGAATTCACTCGATGTATACACGGAAAGCACACGAGACTTTTTCTCTCTTTTCTTCTTTAGTTTTGTGATATTTGCACTAAGCACTCGCGGGAACGGAACTCTTTCGACCGTGGCGGTAATGCGATTTTCGCTCGAATGCCACCGACCGACGCGACCGACCGCCGGAAGATCGTGCGAGGAGATGCATCGCGCCGACTACCTCGAGCCGCGGAAATGGAATACGGTCATTAGCGTGTCGAGGGAGCGAAATCCAATTAGTCTCGTGCGCCGAGGTTACGTGCGGATACCGCGAAATAAGGAAAGGCTCTCTCTCTCTCTCTCTCTCTCTCTCTCTCTCTCTCTCTCTCTCGTCTTCTTCTAAAGGAATAAGTTCGAAGAAAGAAAGAAATAGCATTTGATAACATTTTGACTCTATAGCTAAGAGATTTTGTTTTTTCCTTACCGAAATACTAAAAACCAGGAACTGCAAAACTATTGAACTGTCATTATTTTGTTCATGTTAATAAAATGTGCCAACTTCACAGATTCGAATGGCGTAAAAATTGGCAAATTAATTTCGGTGAGACTTGCTGTAATTTATGAAACACAACTGAGAATTTATAAATCTTTATACCCCTCTTGAAGGAGAGGATCAGGCTTCGGTTACTCGTCTCTCACATTCGCTTCGACGATTATGTTAATGCGCCTATAGTTGCGCATCTCGCTGCTCGTATGAAACACGCATGCGTCCGGACGTCGATAAATATTTATTGATGTAAGACGAGCCGGCTGAATAATAATAAATGGTCTCTCTATTTCGCCCTCCGTCCCCGGTTCTCTTCCTCCTCTCCGCACGTGCGCGCGCATCTATGTACGTGTTTATTGATGTAACTCGAGACAGTCGCACGCAGTTAACAATCCGTAAACATGGAATGGATATACGAATGTTTTTCGTGTTTGCCTCCTGGCATCCACTCTCCGAGTGCCGCTCGAGATTTCTCTATGACATTAATCCTCGCAGCGCGCTATGCGTCTTCTTATCCAGCACGAGGACACCGCGCGCGGCGCTTGTGGAATAACGTGACCGCGAATTCTGCTGGAAACGATGATAGAGAGCGGCTTTCTCGCATACATTTCGAATACCTCGTGGAATAATTTTTCTATTTTTAACCGCGCCTATACGAGATTATTATCCGCGGCATTAAACGATTGTCAGAAAATCACATTGTAGGTATATCGACACGCAATACCTATTTCCGCGTTATTTCGAAACCGAGGGATTTCCGTCACTTGCGATAAAAATTGTTATAGTTATTTTAGATGGCGCGAAGTAACACGATCTCGGGTCTTCTGTACATATTCTACAAGTATTGATCTGGTTTGGCAGCTTGAGTAGCGTCGCGCAATTATTCTAACCGGAAATATCGATTGGCGGGGTAGCGAAAAAAGCGCGACTCGGAGTCTCGGCGCCGGTATTCCGGGGTGCACGTCTCTCACGACGAGGGGCTGCAACTCAGCCACGAAGAAGAAGAAGAAGAAGAAGGGTGGTAGAGGTTCACCCTCTTTCCCTTGCTGTCTTTCTCGCGAGGGGTACTCGTACAATAGACGCGATTTCGTTCGAAGGCAGGTAGAGGTGAGTGATGCAAACGAGAGAGCGATTTAACGGCGGTTTAGGCCCGACGCGACGGTTTCCCTCGGACGAACGAAAGATGAATATTCGCTTCCTTTCTCTCTCACTTGTTTTACTCTCATCTACCGTGAATCCACATTTATCCGCGTATTATTCGACCATTCGTACTGAATGCATGCTGTATGTTCAGTGATCCGGATACCCATCGCGAAATCGCAGCCGGCGGTGTTCGCGACGTGACGTGGCACGGCGCGACACGCGTACATTAGTTGACGCGAGAACGCACGGCCGGATAGGCAAAAATGGATGAGCTCGTCAAATGGAATATTCGAAAAACGTAAATGGAAGTTCACCGGGCTTCAGAACGACCCGTCGATTTTTGCGCGTGTTAATTCTGCCATTCTCGTGTCGATTACAGCGAACGGTTTTGACGTTGTTTACTCGCCGGCGGCGAATTGCATTCTTGCCACATTTTATATAGAAAATAGACTGTAGTTGCTATATTTGTATTGAATCTATGTATATGTATACCTACATACGTATTTGTATAGAATAATGCGCGGCTTTACGCGAATCAGTTGTTGAAATTAAAAGTCTCGTAACATTTTTGGCTAATAATTTTTCCTATCTGAGTTTGTCAAGTTTCATTGTAATATAATCACACTATAATCAGGGTGCGCGTGTGTGTTTTTTCGTCAATAATATCTTTATTTAATGGAAAATGATATGCACAATCACTGGCGATCGATTGACGCAAGGTGACACACACACACACACACACACACACGTCGTTACACATTCGGAGCAGATTGAAATATTTATAACGTTCTATACCACGTTTCTGGGTTGAGTTTCTATGTAATGAGCATTAACGTTATCGATTTAATTGTGCCTGTCCATCCATAAAAGTTTCAATGACTCGGAATCGGTAGCTTGTACGCTGTGATTTATAGCTTTCCATTAATCTTTCACGTTCTTATGTTCCTTTTACTCGGTTAGACGTGCAAATGGAACGGCCAGCGACGCCGCTTTTATTTCATTTCTTGCATCACCTCCAAGTAGAATGTCAATTGTAATTAGTTTGGTTTTAATTCCATTAACATGACGCGGATGGAAAAACGTAGCTTCGCGTCGATCGATTAATCACCCGATAACTGCTGCCCGCAAATTCAGTTTGTCGCGAAATTATTAATAGAATTTGTCGCTAACGAGAACAATACGCGAGGCAAAAATTCATTTTGACAATATATCTATTTTTATTTCCAATTCTCGATTAAATTCTCAATCGTATTAATAATAAATACTGGTCGAATCTACTCGATAGTCTCGATACTTTTCGTACATCCATGAGGGTGAAAACTTGGCTGCGAAGAGAGAGAGAGAGAGAGAGAGAGGGGGGGGGGGCGTATCGACGAATATCGAGATAATATGCGTCTTTATTTATTCATCTCTTTGCCGAGCGATGGAGCCGTGCGAGCCATCGATAGTGCGTAACATCGATTTCAATATGCGTCGTGTCGTCGACAACGAAAGCGCCGCGGTCTCCTGCATTTTCGAGAGATATACATCTTCATTCACAAGTCGCGCGAGTTCGCAAGCAGTTAATTGAGAAAGTTAAATCCGCGTCTCTATTTGCGCAGGAGTCTCGGGGAAAAAAGTATAATTGACCTCGAGACATTATAGTAGGTACGCACCGAAGTTAAGAAGCTATACGACTCTTCACGCGCGCGTCGAGCAATTCATTTCAATCGCAACCGGTTATTATCGGATCTAACAGTTATATGTATATATTGCAGCGAGTAATTTTCTGCGCAGTCAGCGATAAAATATTTCGTGGCTTCGTAGTATTAATTGGTCGTACGTGATTTTGCGTCGGAGTTGTGGCATTTACTCGTGATTTGCGATTTATGTCTGCGACTTGACGCAACTGTTAGATTACAGTGTAGCGCGCTTTGCGCCGCGAAATCTTGTGAAATGGCTCTAGTTTGCGGTGATAGCCTCTAGCTTGCAATCTTGTATTATCAGCTATGTTACCGCTCTTTATATAGAACGTCTCGGACATAGTCATCCCAGGTCGTTAGCGTACGCTATATGTAAAAGCGATCGCAAACGACGAGGAATATTGGAACGAACGTTCGCGCGTAAATACGTGATCGCGACGAAGGTTTCGAGATTTATGATACTTCATTATCGCAAAACGCAGACAAACGCAGTTTAGCGACACAATGTGTCTCAGATCGATGCAACGTGTTTGTTGGTCTTTTTTTTAGTTAAGAAATGTGCTATCTATCGAAAAATGATTTTGTTGAAAGTTTACAAATTTAGCAGATCTGAAAACTATTTTGTTGGACAATCAAAATAATTACGTATAGGAATGTCAAGTATAGATATGCTGCACAAAGTTTTAACATATTATAATAACAACTTGAAGTGTTCTACATATTATTATTTTGATGATCCAAAATCTCTATTTTCAAATCTGTACGTAGTCAAATTTTTACGTACTTTAGCCACTTTTCGTGCAGGTCGATTTTTCGTTTAGCTTTCAGGATTAATTGATCTTTTAAAAGATATTATTTATTAAACATATGTTTAAAAATGCAACCGATGTAATTATTATGTTAGCGATAATAGAGTGATAAACGTTTCAATCAGCTGTTTCTGCGCGAAATTGTTTGTATACGTATAATGTGCAGTCGCGAAAACTCGTAGATGTGCTTTTACTCGCGCAATAATAATGACCATCGCGCTTTTCCGTGCCGGCGTTTTAATGTCGCTACACAGGTCGCGGCTTGTGCACGTGCACAGCGACATGTGCGAACGAGGGAGGAGGATAGAGGGAGAAAACTATAGAGAGAGAGAGAGAGAGAGAGAGAGAGAGAGAGAGAGAGAACGTCCATCCATTAACTAAATGCTAGGAAAATGTTATCGCTACTCGCATGAAATAACCATCCGACTGGAGTGCATCGTGGTTCGACGTCATCTGGAACGACCGCCAACACCATCACCATCACCTCGTTTTTCTCTCTTGTCGTCATCGCGGCAGCAGCGGTTTCTCGCCGGTTTCTCGCATCTTTTCAGCTCGCGATAACCGAGCTCGAGGTAACTGGGATCCAGTAATCCGGCCGTGGCTGAAACGACAAACTTCGCGCGCGGTGACTGTACTTATTTACTTACTTTACGCTCTTTGAGCCTCTCCTTGCCTGCTTCTTTCTCCTCGCTACTTCGTAGTTAAGTACTTAAGTGTATTATAATTACGGTCGCTTCGTTTGCCGATCTGTAGCTAAAAGAGAGAGAGAGAGAGAGAGAGAGAGAGAGATTGCTTATCGTTATGTGAACGATTATACATAATCTTTCCCGTGCTTTGTGTGACCCTAATTATTGTTACGACAATTGACTTCGCAGCACTAATAACAATCTTATTTTACGACGTCCAGAGCCTTGAAATATCGTACATTAAAAGAGCGCGTGAAAATTCCATAAAGACAATCGTAAAACCGTATGATATAAATTTATATATCGATGTCTCTCGCATGTGCGTGCTGCCTATATATACTTAATTAAATAGCATATAACCCTCTTTTATGACTAATGTCGCGATAAAATGTAAAAATTAGATTTGTTATCGGTGCTATTTCTTTCTGATTCACCGACATGTATTTTACATTTATTTCGCTCGTCGTTATCGACTAGGCGCTAGAGACGCATAGCGATCGGTCTTGCGACGTGTTCGCGCGCGCGCGAGAGAGAGAGAGATATATAATCCATGGTAGCGTAAATCGTTGCGTTCGCGCATTCCAATCAGCGGCAGAACGGCGTGGGTCGCGCGTAACCGCGGTGTCGCCCCGCGTCGCATAGCGTTGCAGAGCGTCGCGTCGCGTCGCGTCGCGCCACGCAAATCGTCGGCGTAATAACGTTAAATCGGGTATATACTCGCGCAGCCCACGGGGCGAAAGCCCGGCCGCCGCGCTGGCAAGGTGCAAGCGAAGAGGGTTGCGGGAGGGTTTTGTAGGAGGAAGAGGGTGTGCGGCGGGGTTGCGCAGGGTGGTCGTGGGGTGAGGTTCTCTCGCGAGGGTGGAGGAGGTGCAGCGGAGAAGGCGATCGATGCACCGTGCCCGGCCATACGGCGATGCCTGAGTCAGCTTTTCGCGAGCATTGGCCGCCGGCATTACGGCTGCGCTCGTTGTGCGGAATAGAGGAAGGGCGGTGGAGAGGGTTGGCGGCGGTGCACGGGGCACGGGTGAAAGAGGGAGGAACATCGAATCGTTTCCGGCGAACGCAGCCCCCGCGCGCGCGGCTCCGTACTCGCCCGCGTATACCGACGCGACGGCGAGCTGCAACGCGCATCGGGTAGAAGTGACGTACCAAATGAATATCAACAAGCGCAGCCTCCTCCTTCTACTCCAGATTTCTCTCTCTCTCTCTCTCTCTCTCTCTCTCTCGTATATGCGTGGGGAAACGAATTTTATTTCCGCGGGCGTGGCGCGCGCGCGGACACCAACGACTGCTCGGATTCCGTTTTTCCTGCCCGCCGCACCGCCAGCTGCTGTTCCGAACCCCGGCAATGGCCGATCGAAGTGGCCCGGGGAGAAGATGCCGTCGTTGAGAATTTTCTCGTCGAGACGTGAGACATCGCGTACGTTCTCATCCTCCTTATAAGCTCGATCAAGCGGTAGCTAGCTGTTAATGCGTATATTTTATACGTTAAGTATGCTATTGGAGTGTATGATGATTTAAATTAGTTTCTTTGAAAGGAGTTGTATTAACGAAAAGATTTTTATTTAAAATGATACAATATTCATAAAATAAATATATATAGAGAGAGAGAGAGAGAGAGAGAGAGAGAGAGTTTATATTTAATTCGGTTATTATTTAATTTGATCTAAATTTAATAAAACGAAAGTAATGACATTTAAAATAAAATCATCAAATGTAGAAGCGAAAAATTATGTGTCGTTGCTTGTTTGGCTACTAGAAAAATGTAGCGTGAAAAGCAAAAATTTATTAAAATCCAAGACAGCCAGCTTCTGCTGGCTTCTTCTGAAGAGACAAATAAAGTGAGTTGAAGAGGCGAATGAATATCAACAAACACGGGATTCTAGGCGAGAATTGGATTTGATTTCCACGGGCGTGGCGCAGATGATTTTTCTTTGTCTACCTTCTTCCGTTCGTCTCCGTTCTTCTTATACTTTTCTTTCGCTGCGTTCTCCATGCTCCTCTCAATCGCTCCTTCCCATTTTTTCGCTCGTAATCGCAAGAAAATGGATTTAGTCGCAAAAAACATATATCTGATTCGAATATACCTATATTTGATTAAACCGTGTTAAATCGACAACAATCTGAGTTGTTTTAATGTAAAGGAAAATTTATCTTATTAGAGAGAAGAGAAAATATGATCTTCGCGCGTAATTATAACAAAGAATGACAGGAACGATTTCATTCTACTGAGCTTTCCTATAGTTGTTCATTTTCACTCGTTTATCTTCGACATTTTTGTAGGCAGGTTTATTTGAAAAACGTATCAAAAGTGTCGCGGAGAGAAGAGAGGCGATGGAATATTTGACACGCTTTGTCTGAAAATATCTCCCATTTTTTTATCGGCTGCCGGATAACGCGATTCGATTGCGAGCGATTGGTCCTCGCGAGTAAATTTCACGAAGAGCCGCATTATAACCGGCGGATATTCGGATATATCCGCGGGTGTAGCGGCGTGACAGATGGCACTCCCGGTAATTGCATCGGGGATATAACGCACGATCCGGCGTGGAAAGCGGTTCGATCTGCACCTCCGCGTATCAGTTGGTTCACAATGTTAGCCGCGGAGAAACGTGGAGGGAAAGGAAGAATCGCACGAAGGCGGAGGTAAACGTATAGGGTGGTTCTAAAGTAATTTATCGAAGGCGGCGGACGTATCTCGTGATCAATTTGTGATTGATTTTTCTCTCTAACAAAGAAAGAATTTTATAAAATAGAATCTAAATACACACACAAATTTTTATTCTTCTATATACTAGATTTAAAACAAACGTTATTTTTTAATTAAAAATGCTTATCAGAAAATTATTATAAGAGTTACGAAAATGTTTGTCGCGAGAGGAAATTTGGAATTGATCAAAGCGTATATCTGTAATATTTAAAGACACGTATTGGTAGTCACCCTGTATGAGGAGGGAAACGTGCGACACGTACGTACGTGCGTGTGTGTGTGAGCAGGAAGATTCATACGCTCGAAACGCGGTCGAAGCGGGAAGAGAGAGGCAGAAGGAGAAGCCAATTAATTTTACGATGGCAAACAGTGAGACTGTCGCAACGCCGTTTCTGCAGTTCAGCGAAGTAATTAAAGTTTAAATTGTTTTGAAGAACAATAACGCCCGCTCCCTCCTTCTCCGCTCGCCCTCCTTCCACACTTTGCCGTGTCTATTCGGGGACGACGTGTCGTCGTTCTCTCCTTGTCGATGCCCTCCGACCTAGTGCGATAGAAGAGGAGACGTCGAAGAGGAGGGAGTCATATAATGAGATCCATAATCTAAATTTAATAAAACGAAAGTAATGACATTTAAAATAAAATCATCAAATGTAGAAGCGAAAAATTATGTGTCGTTGCTTGTTTGGCTACTAGAAAAATGTAGCGTGAAAAGCAAAAATTTATTAAAATCCAAGACAGCCAGCTTCTGCTGGCTTCTTCTGAAGAGACAAATAAAGTGAGTTGAAGAGGCGAATGAATATCAACAAACACGGGATTCTAGGCGAGAATTGGATTTGATTTCCACGGGCGTGGCGCAGATGATTTTTCTTTGTCTACCTTCTTCCGTTCGTCTCCGTTCTTCTTATACTTTTCTTTCGCTGCGTTCTCCATGCTCCTCTCAATCGCTCCTTCCCATTTTTTCGCTCGTAATCGCAAGAAAATGGATTTAGTCGCAAAAAACATATATCTGATTCGAATATACCTATATTTGATTAAACCGTGTTAAATCGACAACAATCTGAGTTGTTTTAATGTAAAGGAAAATTTATCTTATTAGAGAGAAGAGAAAATATGATCTTCGCGCGTAATTATAACAAAGAATGACAGGAACGATTTCATTCTACTGAGCTTTCCTATAGTTGTTCATTTTCACTCGTTTATCTTCGACATTTTTGTAGGCAGGTTTATTTGAAAAACGTATCAAAAGTGTCGCGGAGAGAAGAGAGGCGGTGGAATATTTGACACGCTTTGTCTGAAAATATCTCCCATTTTTTTATCGGCTGCCGGATAACGCGATTCGATTGCGAGCGATTGGTCCTCGCGAGTAAATTTCACGAAGAGCCGCATTATAACCGGCGGATATTCGGATATATCCGCGGGTGTAGCGGCGTGACAGATGGCACTCCCGGTAATTGCATCGGGGATATAACGCACGATCCGGCGTGGAAAGCGGTTCGATCTGCACCTCCGCGTATCAGTTGGTTCACAATGTTAGCCGCGGAGAAACGTGGAGGGAAAGGAAGAATCGCACGAAGGCGGAGGTAAACGTATAGGGTGGTTCTAAAGTAATTTATCGAAGGCGGCGGACGTATCTCGTGATCAATTTGTGATTGATTTTTCTCTCTAACAAAGAAAGAATTTTATAAAATAGAATCTAAATACACACACAAATTTTTATTCTTCTATATACTAGATTTAAAACAAACGTTATTTTTTAATTAAAAATGCTTATCAGAAAATTATTATAAGAGTTACGAAAATGTTTGTCGCGAGAGGAAATTTGGAATTGATCAAAGCGTATATCTGTAATATTTAAAGACACGTATTGGTAGTCACCCTGTATGAGGAGGGAAACGTGCGACACGTACGTACGTGCGTGTGTGTGTGAGCAGGAAGATTCATACGCTCGAAACGCGGTCGAAGCGGGAAGAGAGAGGCAGAAGGAGAAGCCAATTAATTTTACGATGGCAAACAGTGAGACTGTCGCAACGCCGTTTCTGCAGTTCAGCGAAGTAATTAAAGTTTAAATTGTTTTGAAGAACAATAACGCCCGCTCCCTCCTTCTCCGCTCGCCCTCCTTCCACACTTTGCCGTGTCTATTCGGGGACGACGTGTCGTCGTTCTCTCCTTGTCGATGCCCTCCGACCTAGTGCGATAGAAGAGGAGACGTCGAAGAGGAGGGAGTCATATAATGAGATCCATACTGAGACGTTCCGGAAGTCAGAGAGAACGTCCGTTTCGCGAATATCGTTCGTGTCTGGCCGCAAATGCGTGCGATGTGTACAGGTGATTGTATATCGACTCCATTACAGGCCATTACGCACTATCGTTCTAATTATCCCGATGTGAGCTGGCGTTCGTTGGCGTCCGATAATTAAAGTAGTAACGAATACGTCGGATTCGATTAAATCGGAATTAATCGTTATTAAGCGTAATGGTGTGTCCATGGGTGGTGGCAGCTCCTCTCCTAAAGGGGACTTTTTCACAGAAATAGTTAACGGTTGGATTTCGGTACAACTACAAATCGTCACACACAATTCTCTTTCGAATAGCATAAGCGAAATTAAAAAATCTTAAAGTTGGGCGCTGTCTGTTTTTTATATTTCACTTTTCTTTGTATTCTTTGAGGTACAAACGAAATAAAAGTCGGTACAAACCAAGTACAAACGCGCTATGCTATCAATTTTTATTTTTCATAAAAAGTCCGGACGCCAGCTTCACACCGGTAGAAAAAAAGCTCTTGAAAATTTAAATTATGGATTTTCATTTAGTTTTTCGTTTCCAGTAGCAGAACATTTTTGACAAGCAATAAATTTCGTCTTTCAACTTTGATTATTTAGATCTGTTTGAGCTTTACAACTTTGTTTGCCGAAAATCGATCTTTTGATGTATGACTTTCGACTTCCCAGGATTCGGCACGAATTGCCGGATTTTTCGGGTCGTTTTTCACCTCGCCCATAAAGTTTTACTGCAACTGCGTACGCCACCGCAAAGTGAACGATGGCGAAAGAATATCGATAATTCCCGTAGCACCACAAAGATCATTGCCCTGATATTGAGCCAGTTCGTGAGGATTGGCAATAAAATGTGCGAACAAGCCAAACCTACCTGCCGCAGGTGTCCCCGACGAATTACCGGCTGCACTTCGTAAACCACCCGCCGATGACTAATTACCGATACTGACACGACAAAAGAAACGAAAGACCAGTTGAAATTGTGGATAATCGCCGGCAGTCAAAGAATAGTCGGCACGAATAATATCGCAAATCATAAAAGCCAAAAGGTGTCAAAATTTACGGGCTCCGTTTACTGTTAGAGTTTTTTTGTTCTGAAACACCTCGACACAATTCTCTATTGTCAGGATATTTTCCATACATCAGATATACAATTTTCTTTCGTTTATTGTGATGACTTAAATATAGGTCTATTTGTTTTATAGCTTTGAATTTGGGTATGTTAAGTTAGCAAAAAATTTTCAAAGATTTCCACTATTTTTTTAAAACTTTATTATTCTTCAAAAATGTTTTTTATGTATCAAGAACACTAGGTATTCGTAAAATACTTCTGTTAAGCTGATCAGAACTATGCGACTTTGAATTTCGTTAAAAAGTTAGCACCCCATTTTTTAAAAATTATTAAAAAATGATTATTAAGCGCATATGTCATTAAAAATCATAGAGAACTTTTCGTATCGTCAAAAAGAAGCAGGAATTATCATCAGAACTATTGTATCTAAAAATTAATTTTTCAAAAATTTTTAATTTTTTTTTAATATTCGAAAATTTTTTTATATATCAGGAACTCTAGGCAATCGCAAATCGAAGCTATTTAGCCGCTCAGAACTATTCCACCTCGAAATTCGATAAAAAATTAGCACCCCATTTTTAAAAAATATAAAAAAAATGTTTATTGAGCGGAACTCTTGTTATTAACTATAGGGAACTCTTCGTCTCGTCAAAAGGAAGTGGGAACTCTAATCAGAAATCCTGAGTACTGTAGTTGGGGTGCTAACTTAACATACCCTCTGAATTTATAGCAGTGTACACTCTTTGCACTTAAAATGAAACAGATATATTTGGTAAAAGCGAGAAGAAAGGTTTCTAACGCAGAGAGAGAGAGAGAGAGAGAGAGAGAGAGAGAGAGAGAGAGAGAGAGAGAGAGAGAAAAACTTAATGTTTATTGCAATGATTTGATTAAAATACTATGACGAGATCATCTCTACTTTTCTTTCTCGTCTTCTTCATCGTACTCGATGGATAGAGTGAATTATAGCTATGATTAAGTGCATATTGATTTTCCTTTTGCAATAATTGTTAATGGAAATGTACGAATGATCGTATGGCATTTCCCTGTTTGTAATTGGAATCTCTGGGTATATGTATAGATGAGTGAGCTATCCGCGTTCTGGATTTTGTCTCGCCTTTGTCTCGGTGTGTGCTTTACGCTTCTCCATATTCTCTCTGAGTCGCCCTGTTTTCGCTACACAATCGTATATAGGATTTAGGACGGTTCTCCTTCGAGGTTTATAGGGAAATCGAGAACGCATCGAGGCACGAGTGTGAGGTAACGGATTTCACCGCACCCAGATTTTATGGCGATACACGTTCGTGGATGTGCGGAAACTTGAGCGAATTTTTTTACAACACCATAAGTCTTTTACTTAAACGAGATTTTGAATTGTAGAAAATGATGTTTGCGTTGATTCTATCTTTCAGATATATTAATATACGTTTTCAACTGGCGGTAATAATTACAATTTGATGCAATTTAGCATGGGCCATTTATTCGTGACCCCAATCTGCACCAATAAGAAATGTATGTATATTATTTAATTTAATGAGAACAGCTTTCGGCAATTTATTCGCTCTCTCCAAATGCTAACGGAAAGGTTAAACCGGTTTGAGTGAACGATTGCCCTCCTATCGATTGCGTTGTCTCGTTGCCGTCGCGTGATCAATGCGAACGATGCCAAACCTTTGGCAGTACGAAGCGACTCGAGCAACACGATCCGATTTCTCCTTGACCCAGATTCAATCCCGCCGATATATCGTTCATCGTATCGGTTTGCACCGGCCTGCAACGCGAGTCGCCTTCGTGCTGATAAATCATTATGTGCGCGTCGGGCGGTCGCGTTTATTCGACCCGCATTTAATCACAACGGTGTTCAACACGGACGGTGCTTAACCGAATAAACAACTACAACTCGGGAAGTCATTTTATCAGATGCAAGGTCTTTCACGTTGCACTAATAAGTAAAGAACAATTTTAACATTAAACAATTTTAACATCTCGTTGGTTTGAAAAAAAATTATAAATATAAATCTTTCGATTGGACGGGGCTTATAGGCATAGCGAAGACAAGATTCTGACATTCTCTATTGCACTTTGGAATGTCTGTTTTTTTTTTTATTATATACGATATATGTTTTTAAAATATTCCACTTGAAAAGTAAAGAAACTTTATCTGCAATTGTTTTTTTTTAAACCAATTAACTTACGACACAGGAAAATTTAAGCAGTACAAGTCAAACAATCAACATTATTGTTGGATTTGTTACTGTAATGTACTTACGTTATTATCTTATTATGATTATTGTCTCTACTGTGATTCCTTATTGCCTTACAATTTTTTATGTGTCATAGTTTTTACTCATATTTTATCTTTTACAAGAGTTAATTTTTTATAGCAGCTCCGCGAGATGTTTAAAATTATCATCGGCTGCGTATTGCTGATATATTTAACTCTAGCGCTTCCCGATCGGCGGATATAGCGCTAACAAAGCACCTCGGGTAGAAACGTCGGTATGCGCTCGCTCAATTCTAATATTAGCGAGTTGGAGTATGAGAGTCGGCGGTTAGATCAGAAAATTTCAGCGCTGTGTCGCGGCGCTTATAGGCGTCGTCGTCGTCGTCGTCGTCGTCGTCGTCGTCGCGACACGCGAACGCCACGATAATCAACGTTAACTCGAATCTAACTATTCATAGCACGTGCACTCCGTTGTAGTTACCCGGCACGTTGCCCGATTCAGGCGTCAAGCTGTAATATGCTCAGTTTCTGACCGAACGCACGTTAGGTGCGAATCGTTATGTATGCGTGTCACTATTGTGGGATGCACGGTCACGATCGTCGTGACCAGTTCCATATATTGTCCTCGCGAAACATAAATATGAAAGTAGATTTATGATTTAAGCAATTTTTGGAAATCGGAAATTCGTTTGCGGTATTTAAAACTGCATAATAATCTTGCATATAATTAGAAATATCGTAAACTGTATCATATTTTTAATTATAAGCAAAATTATAATCATTTTTAATTATGCAATTTTAAATAATATTTACAAGGGACTTTTTTTTGATTATATAAATTGCTCAAATAAAAATATATTTTTTTCTATAAATTAGAAATATCGCACTTTATGATATTTTTAATTTATAAGTATATTATACATTTTATACATTATAAAAAGTGTTTTCCTTTACATTCTTTTTCTCTCTTTTACAACACAAGGTTTTGAAATGTTGAGCCGAGATTTATTATCTCGCCTAGGAAAAGGAGTTAATTAGTCACCAGAAGTTCAGAGCGCTACTCTTGGAAAAACGGAGTAACGTGTGGTCGTTGATTACGCGGATAATCTAGCGGCGGTCATAATGATTTGCCTGACACACGAAGGTCGTATTAAGCTCTAGCGTGCAAAACGCGCGCGTTGTATCGCCGCCGGCGATCCTTTTGCTGCGTCCCCGCTTTAGATATCTTCGCGCTTCAAACGATACTATTAATCATCAACGCAAATTTAAAAAAAAGTGCGTCGTAAACAGATCTATCCCTCGAGTATCGCGAAGGCGAAGATTAACGAGAGTTTGCGGTGCGTCGTGATCGGCACGAAAGACAAAGTATTTATTTATTATTCACGCTGCATTATGCATCGCATGTCGCTCGTCGTGTCGTTGCTGCACCATCACCGCCGCGAAGCTGTACAGTCCGGCAGATCTCTCTGTAGTTTCTACGAACGGTATAATTTTTCGCTGGTTCACGACGAATGATAAAGACGAATGGATTATTTACGCGCACGACGCGGTGTTATTCGTTCTCGTGTCATACGCAAATAAACTTCCGTGCGAGTTAACGCGATGACGATCGACGACTGAAATATATGAATCGGTCTCTCATTGCCAAGGTCTGCGAGATTTTATAACAAAAGAATAAAAAAATCATTAAATATTTGATGCGCGGTGCTTTATAGTGATCGGCTTTAATGGCATCGTTAAATTATCTCGCTTTAGCGCTCGTTTTTAAGAATCAGAAGGAGGAATGTCTTATGCATTTAAAATCGAAATCCATATACGTATTAATAGAAAAATTATTTCATATGATACAAATCTTACGTGCGAAATCGAAATAATCCATGGTTTTTGTATTTCAGTTATTTTTAACAATATTTCAATGTACCTAATTACTTGTCATTATCAGTTAAATCTGCAGAATCAGGAAACGATAATAGAACCCTTATATCACGATGTTTTTTTTATGAATGGTAATCTCGATGGTAAACGCAATAAAAATAATCCTCGTAACAATCGTAAAATCCAATCTCTTGAAGATCTAAGCTTTAACAAAAAGTTAAGACATATGTAAATTCTTATATATTTGTTTTTTTCACGAATGCAAAAAGTGATTTGTCGGGCAAGAGCTGATTTTCCTCGCGCTATCTTATTTGGCCGGCAAAATGACGAGTTAGGTCCTCCGCCACGGACAGTTGACGCGATGTTCTTTGATATATCGTGAGTCGTCGCCGTTTGCGTGCAATTTGCTCTCTCCTGGCCTGATACACGTAACGCCGATTTTATATGATATATACGCAATTACCCCGTGCGAGTGTCGCGCGTGCCATGCACACACACGTCACCGGCCTTGGTTTAGTATAAGTTGAAGTAGATTCGCGATTGTATTATCCGCGTCGCTCGCGGCGCAAAACGATGCTCGGCAGATTCCGGAGTCTTTCATTATTACTAAAAGCATCATTATTAAGTAAATTGGTCCCGCTCGCACACGCAGGAACGACATTACCGCGCGGCTCGCAGATTGCTCGTCCTGCAGGTAATAACTTTTGCGCAACGTAATGATCGAATCGTCAGTGGCCAACAGGGGCATTTTACACAAAGCGGCGGCGCGGCGCGGCGCGGCGCGGCGCGGCGACGGCCGCCGCGATCGTCGTCGTGAGTAAGCGAAGATGAAACGTTGCGCTGAAGACTCAAAGTGCGCGCATACACCGCGGTTGTATCTATACCGATAGTCATCTTCGGCGGGGCATGAGAACGCGCGCAACCAACACGTATTCTCGCTGCCATTATCCTACAAAGTGTCAATTACCCGTGACGACGATCTCCTCGCGTATAGACCACCATTACCATCACCAGCCGGGCCCAAGACGTTAACGGCGCGGCCGGCGTGACAGCCGAGGGTAAAACGACAGTCCCCTCGGGACTTGCGCGAAACCGCATCGTTGTTTCTGCTCTTCCTTTTAACGCGCACCGTCCGGTCAGTTTCGGCTTGGCGATCGCGACGAGGCGGATATCATAAAACGACAACACGTATTTTTTTTTCCCACGGCGAAATCGTTAAGAACCGTCGCGCGCGCGTTCTGGTTATTATACTATATCAGAATTCAATTACATTCGCTCGCTGCTTCTCCTCTCTTTTATTACGAGATGTGATATGTTATACGGGCGTGTAGTTTCCATGTTTTCATCCATATATAAACGCATGTACCTAATTAATTTATTCATGCGCGTAAGCGTGGCTTCATCCGATTTTTATTATCGTTACCTGTTGCAATTGAATTCATATTTGCACGCGTTTACGTTAAAAAGATTAATTTTCGCTTTCTGGCAATAATTTCTATAATAATACTTACAATATAATGTTATATTAATAATTGCAATTTTTAATTGTTTGCTATCGCAACACGGTTTCAATTTCTACACTACTACAATATATACCCAACGTTTCGCCTTCAACTCCCTATGCGTAACAAACGACTGTAATAAATATCTATCAGTTGTTCGAGAGACGAGCGGTCTTGAAGGTTGAAGCCCGTATTTTTATTCTCTCGATTAATCGTCGAATAAATTGGCACGAGGCGATCTTTCCGATCGTTTTTTGCACGATAGTTATTCGTGTAACCGGTTATCATGATAACGGGCTCGTGCGCGTGATAATATAGACGCGTGCTCGTAGAAAGCTCGTATTCGCGCGCGAAGCTGCGGACGATCGGGAGTTATGTTAACGAGCTCGTCTGATCCAGTCTGTTTATCGTCGTGCAGTTTTATCGAGTTCTCTCGCGATTGGCGGAACGAGATTAAGCCATTCACTGCCGAGTGCACGATAAGCCCATTGTTGTCCGTCGCTCTCGTTCGCTTTTAACAACATCGTGTCGAAAAGTGCGTGCGATCGGCTTTCGAGCGTGTTTTTGGAAACACGAGGGCGGATTTTTTTGTTACGTCCTGCACGCTTTTCTCGATTTCGCGTGTTCAATGCATGGCTTCGTTATCTCCCGTTAGAAAATGCAACGTCGAGCATTTTTACAGAGAGTTATCGTTACACAAAAATAGCTCGTAGACGACTGATATTTTCCTGGATGTTAATAACACAGGTGAGAAAATTTGATTATACCGTGGTATTCTTGTATATTTTGACGCTTTGAAATTTCGTTCGAATTCGATGTCCAAATTATCACCTCGTCACGTCAAAATTTTTTTATCACCGAAAAATGGTTTGATTTTCTCGTATTTTTACAGTGACGCATTTATCATGTCTGGTTTTTAGGTAAAAGAGAGAAAGTAAGTTTAGCGGTAATATAAAAGCTTATATAGTTAACATGCAAACTAAAAGTTAAAAATACCGGAAAATCGAGCTATTTTCCGTTGATAAAAAAAATTGTGACGTGATGGAGTCATTTTTGGATTCGATTTCAAAGCATCAAAATACACACTGTAAAATTCGTAATAATTTGAGTTATTTTCTTTATCGTTTTCATGTCGCCATTATTTCTATTCAATATGTCGTTAATTTAACTCGAAAAATATATTATATTTGACTCAAATTTAGTTTCTTATTTGACCAAGTGCATAATGTTATTATGGACGTTGTTTACTTTGAAAATGAGCAATTTTCTATTACAGAAAGGGATTGATTGACATTTTGATACATATGAAAGTTACAAGTATAACAAACAAAATATTATTAAACAATCAAGAGATTGGATTACTATTGATATCTAACAGTGCATAAGAATATCATGTTTTAATCTCTTCACAACAAAAAATTTTTGTTTTCCCGTGTAATGTTTCTCGAGTTGCATGATTTTATAGTATGTTTCTTGTAATTTTCTTCGTGAAGGTTTTTTTCTAGGGAATTGAAGATAGTAAAGATAAAATAAACCACACGATATCGCTTTGTCGATATTTACGTCGAATCTAAGAAAGCCCCATTGCGAAGCGGTTGATATATTTCAACGTCAAATCCAATACGCCAGATGCGCGATCGCGCGTCATCATCATGAGCGTGATTGGACGCAATGTTCATCCGCGATCAAAGGAAATGATGCGGCCGGCAACGAATAAATTCGCGCTTCGAACGTGTCGCGTTCTGAGGAGAGAAGAATCGCTCGATCGACAGCGCGCGAGAAGATCGCTTTTCTCCTCGCGGATCGTCGAGAGACGGATGATATTTCTCAGCGCATAATATTTTTGTCGTTATCAATCGCGCGGGCCGCGCATCAATCTTCTCATTTCGTCCCGTCCCGATGTGCGCGCGCGTTAATCGAGGGAATGCAGCGCCGTGCGATTTCATCCGGACGTTTTTGCCGTACGTTCGGCTAATGGTTTCCGCGATACGATCGAAGACTCGCCCGCGGGGGTCGTCGTATCTTTGCCCGTGCAATGACTCGATCCTTTTACTCGCGCATGCACGCCGCGCGCGCTTGCACTGCCCTCATAAATCCGTCAACCAAACATCATTAACTCGGTGTTATTGGTGCTTGGCCGCGACTGGCGCAGAGCGGTCTTGGCGAGTTGCGAACAGGCCCCGCTGTTCTCGACCAGCTGATGAATCGGGACAGCTACGCTTTACTTTACTCGTGCGCGCGCGATTCCATCATTCTGAAAGCGGAGCTGTCTGCGGCCGACAGTTCGCTCACTCGCTTCGAATAATTTGCGAGGGCTATACGATAATGCTGAAGATGCTCTTCCCTTGTAAACTATGTACTTTAAACTGCATTTTTCTTGTTTTATAGAAGAAAAATTTTGCTCCAACTACACATATAGTAAAAATAAATTTTATTGACCCATCAAAATAATTACGCAGGATGTTCAAGCTGGTTGCTAAAATTTCAATATTTTTTGTAGTACTGCGCTCATTGTGTTTACCAGTGTCATCTATATATACATAATAATTTTGACGGTCCAACGAAACTCAAATCTCAAATCTCGGTATCTAGCTAATTTTTTACTTACTTTAGCAAAATTGTAGTTTTTTTTTCGTGTTGATATTTCAGTAAGAGGAATTTCTTGTTTTTTTTCAAACGTTGAATCATTTCTTATCACGTTTGTACTGTTTTGACTTTGGAATGACTTGATTTACGTGATCATTTTTCTTCTTTAAGGTAAGAATTTTCGTCCATATTCATTAACGGCGAGATACATATCATCATGTTCGTGTGTATTTTCTAATTGCTATTGATTGCACGCGTTTAAAATAATATACTTATTATTAGTAATTATTGAGAATTGCTTTTGAGATATTCTTAACAAGGCAATTTCAGTTTGATATTTGATTATCGCAAAAGTATATCTTATTTGCAAGGTAAAGCTCATAGGTTTTCTCGTCTAGTTTGAAATAAATTATAAAAATACTCGGGACTGTATAGAAGAGCATATTATCATAATAGCGCTGTAAAAAAGTACGTTACATTAATATAATTTATTACAAATTTGTAAAAGGAAATATAATTAAATACAGCATATATAATTAGAAAAATATGTACGTTTGCGCTGACTCTCTACTTAAAAAAATTAACATTTTATTAACATTTTACAATGTTACGCGCGCGTTCATGCTTGTGATAGGGTGAAATTTGGCGAAAAAGAGAGTGGACTGTGCGATGAAACCTGAATAGCCAGCGGAAATAAAGCGCCTCACGCTAAATCACCGAAGGCAATTCACGAAGCTACGATAATCGCCGCCCTTTGTCCGTTTTATCGCGGCGCTCTTTATCGCGCGGTGATCGATTCGCTGCGGCGTGCAATTTCCCGCTTTCGCGCGAGCGCTCTCGCGTCGCGTGGATACGTAATGTTTATACACCGGCGATATGTTATTTACCGGTGCTTTTACCGTGAATCGTTGACGTCTTACGATCGGTAATAAAACGAGCGATAAACTTAGCGAGCGAGGTGACAGGATGCGCGCGAGCGGCGAACGAGCACGATCGAAAATGGAAGTCAAACAAGCGTGGGGAGGGGGATCGTCTTTTACGCTCCCCGGAGGTGTACTCTGAAACACGCACGATGATGTATCGTGCATGACAGTTATGATGCTCTCACTTTACACCATTGTCGACTCGCAAGCACACGCACGCAAGCACATTTTCATATTTGGTTATCGCAAAATTATATCACCAAGCAAAGCAAGATCCAATTTTACGTTTGAAACAAGTTACAAAGATACTCGGGACTAGAAGAAAATTACCGTGTAGTACATATACATATTGATACACTTGACACAGTTGGACAATTTTTTCAACTACTAAAACAAATCTAACATTTTTTTTTTTTTTTCGAAAAAAATACATCCATTGTAACTTTTAAAGGAAATTCAAAAGACGATACTGTTTCGTTGGGCGACTCTAAACAGAGTTCAATATCCGTATATCTGCATCTTTTCGTATTTATTGGACTGCAAATAGCTTTGTATTATCGATAATATCGGTTGCAGTGCGAATATCGAATATGAGGATAACTAGTTTACGATACGGGACAACCATAGTGCCGCGCTCGTATCATGAAACATGCGGGATATTTGCGCTACTCGGGTGCGGTGGAAAGTAAGTTCGACCCGGCGGCGGACATTGATTCCGTATACTGCAGCAAGAATATTGTACGTTCAAGCGTAAAGTAGAGAACGATGTTTTATTCATACTGTAGAGCAAACATTTGTTACACCTTTAGAAAAGGCGGGAAAATGGACGCGCGAAACGAGACCGTTATTTGTCGCAGTTTATTATTATAAATTTCAACGTTTCTAATAAGATATTCCTATTTATTAAAATTCTTTCTTTAAGTAAAATTAAATTTAAATTGTTATTTATATTAGTTTATTTACGAAAAAAAATCGTATAGATCGTTGATAGTGTCTTCTCAACGATTTATCAATAGAAAAACATTATTAACGCTTCGATATTTTTTTGATTCAGATAAAGCAACGCCGTGCGTTTCCACTATTTATAATACAAATTGTCTCCTGTGTGATATCCTATAAATATTCAGACCGTCAAAGCTCATTGCTCGACGTAACACCTAGACGCCTGTGAGCGAGCTTCTCTAACGAGCGCGTCTACGAGCTGGAAACCGGGGTAACTCGCGCGAGTGAAAGCTAATGATTCGTTCCGAAGGAGAAAGTCGGAACTCTCGAACGAACGAGCTATAGCACTCGGTGACACTCGCGCGGGCTCCTGTCGACTCATTCGGGTTTAAAGAAATCGTGTCGCATGAATCACGGCCGTTGATGATGAGAATGGAAATAATTCACACGAGATCGTGGAAGTTGCCTCGAAATACAGGCCGGATCTTACATTCAAGACTGTTTTAAGTAGTACCGTGTCTCTTAACCGGTATTACAGATAAACCAAATTGAGAGCAATATTATCTCAAGATATTATTTAAGGCGAAATAACAATCGACTATTGGCGTGAGCGATTATTACTCTGCCGCCGCCGCCGCCGCCACATTAATGCTAAAGTTAATAATGAAAGAGAGAAAGAGAATAATTGTGAACACTCTACGGCAGAGTCAGATATCAGAATCTGCGCGTGCAATCCGCGCGAGATATGCGAGAGCGGATTATATGTTAATTTCGCGGTTTCCCATGGTATTTGCAGCGCGCGTTGATTTTAATGTGCCCCGCGCCGCGACGTGTATCATTTTTGGATGCGTGTTATATACAAATGATTCGCCGTTCGTGAAATTTATTTACGTCTGGTCGGAAAACCCAACTACAAACTTGGCGCGGGCGTCGTTATTTGCTTTCAATGAGCCGAGCGTTATTATGTTTCGCTTAGTAATCAAATCCGGTGATTTCGGTGTATGAACGTGACAGCGCTTTTGGTCGCGGACGTAACGTAATTTCCGCGATTTTCAGTTCGATTAATGGAAGCGGGCACGTAGCCAGTCCAATATTCGCGCGCTCCGCTCCGCCCTCGATTAATTCTTTTTCGATGTCAAACACGAAATTATCGTTAACATTCTCGACGCGAGACCGTTTTAATTTATGCACACAGCATTTATTTTTGCAATAATTTCTCGCGTTCTGTCGCTGCAAACTTAAATAGTACCATTCGAAGCGACGCTATCGTGTGTCGTTTATTATCATGAAAAACAACATAATGTATCTACGTATATTATTATCAATAATTCAATTTGGCATATCGTTTTTCGCGATTTGTAATATAAAGATATTGTATAATCCTTCACTTGTGTCTCGTAATTTAATTCAAATAAATGAAAATTTTCATTTATTTCCTATAAATTAATTTTTATCGAGCCGTTCTTTAATTAATGTTACATGAATTTTGCGCTTCAGATCTCGTGGCACGATTTTTACGATTTCTCTTTAGCGTAATGGAAGCATAACGATATATTTGCACGGTCGCCCGGCGTGGATCGACTTTTTCCTTCGGTGGCTAACGCGATATTATCGCTAAATAGCGGGAGACGTCGTTGCCGGTGGCGACGCGAGATCGCTTACTATATTTTCTCCGGAAGGTTTTAAGCGAGTCGCGCCGGGTACCCGCGGATCGATCGTTGGATAAACCCAGCCGATAGACACAAAGCATTGTGGGTAGTACGATGCAGCGGCATGCGAGAGCGCAGCACTCACTCGCATTCACCAATACCTTCTCCGGGCAAACAAAACGACGAACAAATGCTCGATACCATACTGATCCGGAGCTGCAGGGTCGGATCGCGCGCGTTTTCGCTTTTCCCATTTTAAAACACCGTGTACGTATCGTCACACTTGCATTTTTTTTTTTTTTTTTTTTTTCTTTCGGAAACTGCTCTCGGATATTAATGATCTCACTTTCCGCTCAGTTTGCGTTATGCAAAATAAATAACGAATACAAATGCAAATTATACGCGGGAATCGAGTCATCGTTTATGCGCAGACACTTTATTTTCCGTGGAAATATTATAGATATTTTAATTTCTATATGACGTGGAAATTAAAGTGTTAACGACACTCACGTTTGCACATTTTAGCGGCCCATATGATCGCCAATTTGGTTATTTTCGTAATTTAGCGATAAATAATCCGCGCAGGCAACCGGAATTTTCAAGTATGTTTCAGCTTAATGGCACACGATTGGCTTTTATTATGTTCACGTTGGGTGTAAAAGTTGCGTTAAATTGTATTTTTATCTCTTTAATTTTAACAGGAAAGCTCTTAACCGTCTACAACTTAAAAATTGGATAGAACGTAATAAATATTTAGTGATGTTATATTTAGAATTGTGTGCAGCGAGCTTTTACGATCCGGCGAAAGAATCTTAGAGAAGATGAAATTCGTGGAAAGGAAAAGCTGTGGATATTTCTAGCGAATCCGTTCCTGCGGTAGAGTCCACTTCGTGCCGGTGTCCGGAGTATACGGTGCCTGCCGCTTCCTCTCTTTCGTCGTTCTATTCCAGAGCTCGTTATTGAATTTGTGCGTCGAGCGAGCGAACCGACGATATCGCCTTTCAATATCGCTTCATTTGGCTCACGTTCATTCGATTTGCGGGAATATCTCTGACTGCCGGCCGCCTACACCACGCTCTGACGACGAGCGACAGCCAGCCCCTTACCGAGCCCTCTCGTCGTCGCGCGCCTCTCAGACTAAAGCTTTTTAAATATTCTATTCGGAATCGAGCGGAAATTAATCGGATCTGAGGGCTCCTGGCGAAAGCATTAACGCAGAGAGCACACAGAGATTCGATGGTACTTGGAGTTGTTTTAATCGAGAACGAGCGAAATCTTCTATACCGCGAAAACATCGACGACGGCGGTTTAGACATAAAGAGAGAATAAAGATATAGATTATGAAAAAAATTGTAAAATAAAAAATATTCTGAAATTCGTTAAATATATATAAACATACGTGCAAAGTGAAAAAATATGATTAAATTTTAATCATATTTTTTCATCATCGCGATTATTATTTCTTCAATATTTTTATCGTATTACTGATATTTTTCCTCTTTTAAAAAATTCGTTAAAAACTATTAGACTCTACTCTAATAATTTTTTGTACGATATTTTTGATTCCAATTTGTTGAGATTTTAACTGAATTTTTGGTTATTTCTTATTAATCATTTAAGAAGACAAAAGGCGTAATTCCCCGTAATCATGATAAATTCTCTCCGTTTTAATACAGCAAAGGCAGCGATAATAATGGAAATAACAGCAATAATTTAATAGTGGATATGGATATACGACGACAGGGAGGCAAGATATGATGCCACGGAATGACACGAAATGAATAAACGTGTCGCAGCGAGAACATGCGGAGTAATTATAGCAATTAAAGCAGTAAAAACGTTCTAGCGGTAATTAGGGCATAGAAGTATGGGAAAGCGAGTCGCCCCTGACGACGACGACGACGACGACGACGCAGGAAAGTTATTCGACTCCGCATTCTGACTTGAACGTGGCGCACCTGGGCGATTTCTCTCTTAGACAATGCGGAATACCGCGTCTACCGTCACGTTGCACTTTATCTTGGCCCTGACGAGGCGCTATCTTAATTACATATCGCCTTGCTGACGATGCCACGCGATATTTCTCCCGTCGAAATATATATCGCATGGCTAACATCGTGATATTGTGACACATTGCCGTGTTGGACGCGCCGAAACGTGTGCGATGGTGAATCGGGAGATATCAAAAACACCGAGCTTTGTTGCTGTTAATTACGAGACACGAGAGGGCAAGATGTACACGTTGTCTACGTAACAATGAAGCGGTATGTAATATCTGATTGAGTACACGCACACAAACACCGCGAACGTAATAGCGCTCGAGAACAGACGCTGATGCCATAAACGTCGCGGCGGCGGACAGATCGCCGAATGCTGTGTAGTGTATTAGCGAACCGGAACCGTATTTGCGGACATCCACAGGGAGTACGATCCTCGGTATGTTTTATTCAACGCAACGGTTCGAATTAACGTATCGTAACGCGACGCGGCCGCTTCTGCAATTACTGAACGCGAACGCTTGTCGGCGCGTTCATTCTTCACGTAGCGCGCTCGAAAAAGATCCGCATATTAAAACACCGCGGCTATGCAAATATCACAGAGTTTGCTCCTTCTGGCAGAAATGATGATTTCTTAACAAGGGGACGTAAATAATTTGCTCTTTCAGCGAAACGCTGCGGAATTGGAGCGTTTCTCAGGCCTCGTTTCTCGAGGCCTCCGATAATTCTGTCCTTGAAGGGCGGAACTTCATCAAGGGCTCTGTCGGTCGCTTGGCTCCCCTTCGCTTTTTCCTTACGAAGCGTGACCTCTTGGTCCCTTCACCCATAACCTACTTTCTCCGAAATTAAGAGGCTCGCTCGAACAAAAATCATTTACGTAACGTCCCATACACATACGGTATTGAAGCAGCGACGCCGATGACTTTGTTCCAGGAGGAGGAGCAACTCTATAAGTTTATTAATTTTCAGACTTGTATGACATTTAATTGCGTAATAAAACGATTATTTATAAATTTTCTGAAATAATGTGTCAAAAGATAAGTTGATGCATATTGTAAGAGAAAATTTAACCAGAAACAACAACTTTTAGGAAATATAATAGCAGAGTTAAATAAATAATTATAATATAATTGTCTGATAATAGGATTTCTCCCTCTCTCATGCTTAGTCAGATTTAAATATAAATCAATCAATCAATCAATTATTTAACACATTACACTGCAAAGTGAATTAAAAGATTGTAAATTAAATGATTTTATAATTTAATACTAAAGTGTATAAAAAAAAGTAATGATGCGAAATGGACTTGTCGCATAATATATAGAATTTTTATTACGTAACCTCGCGTCATTCTCGCGTAGAACAAGGAAGAATCCCTCGAAGTAGCAAGTTATTTTTACGACGACGCTGTCCCGCTTTTAACTTTCAAATGCTGTCCAGTGGATTTCACGCACGATAATCGAATTGGCGATGGATTGACAAATTTAGGGGCCGTAAAAAGGACAATGGGGAGCGGTGCGTTGCATTTGGGACGAAGACGACGATGACGACGCGGCGCGGCGTAACCAGATGTCTGCTATCGGCCATAAACGACGGCCGAGCAGACTGTAGCTTTCTCCGCGTCGCTGCTGTCGTGATTTCACCGTGATCGTACGATAAAAACGGTGATCGTATATTTCATGTCGCTGACAGAAGTACGTAACGGAGGTCCGCATTGGGCAATAAATTTCTTTTGGCGGCCTCGAGGACGTTATGTCGTGTTCACTTTTTGCGCGTATTGATGAATATTTTTAAGTCATCTCTTTTCTTCAATGTTTCGAGTATTGTTGATTTTTTTAATTGATACAATTGTATCTTGATGAGGTTTGTTGCGTTTGTAAATGCGCTTTCGCTAATGCTTATCGATATATTTCTTTCTATAGAAGAGATACGTACATTATATTTCTAAGCAATTGCACATCGTCGACTCTGTGGAGTCTTAAACGTGGATTATAACAATTCGAAAAAATCGAAAGATGTCTGGCATATATGCGCGTCTCTTAATATACTGGAATCCAATTTATTGGAATGCAATGCCCATTGGAAATCGCGATTGCGCGATTCCATAACGATCGAAATGCCAAATGGCCTGGCACGGAGGCGTGGATGTACTTTTTACCAGCATTACTTCCGAACCTATCGAACTATCGATTCAAACGGTTTTATTTTCGTCATCATCGTATAGTGAATCTGATGCGCAGAAATGCTATACGTTTTCTGCAGAATGGATCACGTTAGATAAATTGAATTCGAGGAATAATTAAAATTAATACGGCGGAAATATTTTACTGTCTTTAGCGATATGATTAGTATCACATAATAAATCAACATTAGGTTATTCAGTAGATAAGTATCATTTTCCCGATGACGATTGTTAGCGTCATCGAAAAATACTTCTCCGGCGAGTTCCCGTGTCGCGATTGTCCTAATCAGGTCAATCGACTGTAATTTTTCTGTTTACTTCTTTTGATACATGTCCATTCGCGCACGTCTGTTCGATATGTATAACGAATGCAACTGAACTTCTAAAATACATGCATCCGATAATGCTTCGTGGACCTGGCTGTCAAACTCGTGCGTAGTTTGAGTCTGGTGAAAAAGTGGGCTGGGAACTCGCATTCCGGCACTTTGAAGTTCCTCGAATCGTTGAAACGATTAATCCGATATATACAACGCTGGTGAAACGAGCTTTATCGGGAACGTCTGGTAATCGGGAGCGGGAACACGCTCGATCGGAGTGCGGTGGCCTTGGATATTATTTTTACATCAGTTTCTGACATGCGGATCGCTCAAAGGGGCACCATCACGATGATATGCGAAGATAATAAACCACTTAACGGGATCATGGACGTTGTAAACGAAACTTTTTCTTTTTTTTTTCTTTTTAATAAATCTTTTTTTACGTACATCACGCACTTGAGTGCTAAGACAATTTCATAAAATTTTGTTAATGCTATTACAATATATTTATATATATTGCGCTTTAGAGTAAAATCATGGACAGCGGTACTTGTTTTTAACACAAACAGCAATATTAATTACTTATAAACGTTTATTAATTAATTTATTATAAATTAGTAATATCATGAAATATGTAAATTGCACTTATTAATTATTACTAGAATTATTGCGTGATATTTTGCGATAATAGCCGCAGTTTCAATTTCAATTTCAGTGGTTACTTAAGCGCTTTTGACGAGAATCTGCGTTAGCGGGTATTCATGCGTTTCGCATTTATATAGGGCACGCAAGCACGGCCAGCGAAAGTTTCGCAAGCTAGGCACTCTTATTTAAACACGAGTGGGAGCCGGCTTATTTTAGCATTTCGCAATTCCGGACGAAGACGAATTTATTGGATCGTTGAAACACGCGATATGTTCAAGCAATGACGCGGGACGCTGATCAATCGGACAAACGTAACTTTCGCAGAAATGTCATCGAGAAAAAGAATACCTATATTGAGTCGAAAGAATGCCATTGTTTCTATTCTAAATGAGCAAATCGATCAATTTTCTCAGTTAAGTTTATGATAAATCTTAGGATTCTAAAAATATATAAATTAGTTTGCGTTTTCAAGACAAATCGGCCAAATCGGCGTGCAGTTTATAGAACTGAAAAATGTATTTGTAAATCTATATATGAATATTAAGCAAGACTTTCTTCGATTAAAATTTGGTATTTTTCCTTCGATTTAAAAATATAAATCCAAATGTACAAGCAATTTTGAGCTTAATTCCTAAGTAAAACAGGATCGTTGTAACGGCTAAATTACTACTTCAACTTTATTTATCTTTTATGCACAATTCAGCGATAAGCGCGGGCGACATAACGTTGTAATGTCGACCTCTCTTTGATGTTGTTGTATGCTTGTGCGCGAGTCGGTTAACAATTGCGCAAGCGAGCATCGTAAAACCGCGTCTGCAATAGCGAAGACGTGTACAATGGCTGAGCCGAGATTGACTTTATCTCGTCACATCTTCCCATGTTTTCCAACTAAGAGGAACTCGAAGTCAATAGCTGACGATCCGATAATCAGTGCCTCATGAAATGAGAATCTTGCGACGGAATATAAAAAATATCGATGGCGGATAAGGTTGGACTCGACTTTACGGTTGTATTGACAGCGTATCCGCGGATCGTGCTTTTTTTTAGACTCGTAGAAACTCATGCGTATATTATACGTATATTTATTACCGAATGAAAAAAGCAAGATTGCGTTTAAGAATTTAAATGCATACTTTAGTTATACATGTGCAATTTATCGTCCTGTTCAATCTGTTTACGCCTTTTTTTATTCATTGATTAATTACACTCGTATCGTCGTTATCGAGTATCATTTCCGGTGTTTATAATCACTACGTAATAACATTATGTGTTCTCGATAACATTAATTTATCGAAAAAAGATATCGTTTTATGTATCTACTAAGAATATATCTCTGAACATGTATTTTGCGAAAAGATGATAATGTCGTCCCGAGCGCTTCTTGAAAATTAAGAACTGCTGGGTTTCCTCAATTATTTTCTTGATATATGATGGTCCCGCAAACGAATAAGCATGGGAATAAAGGCGTCGTGGTGCGATCCTGTCGCAAACTCCGTTAGGAAGAAGAAAACGCAAGAAACGAGAGGAGAGATGAATGAAGGTGGAGGGATTCTGGGATAAAGAAAGGAAGCATCGAGTTGTTTGCCGCCGGTCGTGCATCCCGGCGAGACTGGCTGACGCGGCCAGATGTGAGGGCACATTGCTTTATAGCTATATGTACTATAAAATATATTATGGTTTTACAACCGCGTTATTGCGTCGTGAACATCGACGACCACCGGTCTTATTGCCCGCTACCACGAGGCATGTTCACGAAACGATCGATGACCTCCCTAAAACTTGACGTAATACTCATCTGTCTCTCTTTCTTCCTTTGGTTTCTCGTTTCTGGCTGGAGCACATTCGGTCGAGCCACGTGTAGCTTTGTCAAAGACTACTCCGATCCCTTCCGGTCTAAAGACGCTTAAAAAATCAGACACTTTTAAAAAAGTGAAAATGAAAAAAGATGATAAATATTCCGGTTGATATCTCTTTCTCTCTAAGTTAGTGCTATAAGATTTATGGGTCTCTGATTTACGGCTGTTCAATTTACAAAAGATTTTTGAGAAGTATTTACCTTGAAAAACACTATGCTTTTCTTAATAGTTTATTGTTCTTTCAGACATATGTATTTCCATTGCGATCAATTGTTTTAAAAATATCTAATTACTTATACAATATATGCGACGTAAAAAAAATTCTGTATCTACATTATTCAAATTTAACATTTAAGGAAGTTCTCCACTTAAAAAAAATGGAGGGGATGTCGTATAACTTTCCTTATCTTCTAACATAGGAGCACACAGGATAGAAAATGCTATTGTTATCTTTTAAGAAAGAAATAATACATATAATTTAAGCAATATAAAACTATAATTGTTATTACAAAATAGTTCTTTTTATTATGAAAATGCATATGTATTTATGTGAAAAATACTGAAGAAAAATTGTTTATAATAATTATTTAATGATAGAAACGTGGTAACAGAGTACTTATTATATTCCAGGGCCAATAAACTCCTATTGTATTTTCTTTACCCGTATTTTCAGCGCCTGTCTAGTGTGTAGACAAACAATATAATTAAATATAATACGAAAATCTCGAATATTGTTAATAACTAATTTGTCTTCAATCTTGAAGAAATGCAGTTGAATGGTCGCAGCCATTATTGATTTTTAGTTCGATGCTTCATAGATACTTTGTAGAGGCGCTGAAAACACGGGTAAAGAAAATACAATAGGAGTTTACTTGGCCCTGACTTATTCATAGTAGTTGGTAACACTAAAGAGAGTAGAGAACAGAACTGTACCTAATCAAAAATGTCGCGGAAAAGATATATAAAGATCGGTTTATTATCGAAAAATAAAGTCAAAAAGAAAGTGACGGAAGAAGAAGAAAGTCATTTATTTTCTGTGAAAGAACGTCGATTAATCGATTATAGAGGTTATGTCATGTTATATGATTTCATATGTAAGTCTCACATAAAAATGATACGGTAAAGTTTCAATTTTTTTTTATTTAAAAATATTCTTTAAATTCCGTTCCTTTAAATGAATATAGTTTTTAAAATTTCTTACATTTTGTTTTTTCAAATAAATTACTTAAAAAAAATCCTCTTTCTCATAAGAAGACGTAAGGTATATTTTAGAAAATTATTTAACTATACGGTAAAAAATTTTGAAAAAGTTCAGAAATGCCTCTATTTTTATAACAAACTTATTCTCAAAATTTGATCAAGTTCCTATATTATGTCAAACGACTGGAGAATCTGTGTAAAATTTAATTTTAATGTCTTAAATTGTTCATTTGTAACTAATTTTTCCGAAGTTTTATAAAAAAAAATCTTACGAAATATACATGAACGTTTGAAATATCAGGAAAAGCGTGATTAATTTAAGGGGTGAAAAAAAGGTTTACAATAAATTGAGAGATTAAGAAAATGTTTGCTCGAGCAACGATGGCACATCTTATGAGACTAGACAGACGTTTCGACGATCTCTTTCGCAATGTACATTACGAATGCAAAAAGCAAACTGCTGATCGTGCGTAGACGAAGCGGCAACGCACGCGATCGTAATAGCAGTTGTAAATTGAAAGCAGCTTCGTCGATCACGTCCCTTGTGCAGATCCTTCGCGGCAAGACGTCGATGTACTCTCCAAACGTTGACGACCCGCGATGGCAAAGAGCAAAGGGTATATCGCCCTTCGTTGGCTCTCGCGTGCCGTGCTTCCATTATACATACGGGGGATCACGTTGCGGGGGTGGCGCCAAGAAGGGCAACAATGCCAGCATGCGCTGACGCGCGTATGTGCCGTGTGTTACACGCTTTTTTCACTTCCCTGCACACGCACGCACATACACATCTGCACGCAATCGTACGTTCGCACGGCGAGCGACCTTCCCTCCGCGTACACAGGGGTGTATCCTGTCTATTCTGTGTGCCCTGGGGATGCGTCGTATTTCGCATCATCGTAGGGACTCAAAGCGCATGTTTAGTATTTTCGCGTTTTGCCACGGCGAGGGAAGTAAGAACGCGAAGAACCGGGATTACACGAGAATCTCTTTGTGCAAGATTTTTGAGAGATTTTATTTCATTTTATTTCATTTTATTTCATTGCTAGAATAAAGTTACGTACATTTTCGTTTTATTTATCATCTTTTTACATGATTTATAGTAATAACTAGAAAGTGTGTGTAATGTACGTTCTATATTTATTTTAGCACACATTAAATGGATATAAATATAACACGATGTCGATCTTTAAGCTTTATTTTGAAGAGAAAATTCTGTTTGCAATTAAACACATTAAATCTTTGAGACTGTAAACAAATTTCTCTTTATCTGTGTGTATCTCAAGATTTTTGAGAGATTTTATGTAATTTTCTTACCAAAAAGTGAATTTAAAGGAGAAAATCTATTTGCGTAAAATGCAAACTTAAAAATTGTATACAAATTTGTAGAACAAGAGCGCGGTTTCGACATACGCGAGTACGCTACTGCGGTCTCTCACTTGCGTGCAAACCTTGCACGAGAAAAGTTTTTCTCAGCGGGGGCGTGCGTGAAAAGCGAGTCGAGTGCGAGCGATCATGCGTATCCCTCGCGCGGCTGTTTACCTGGCGAATCGCAAAGGGAGGAAGTAGGCAGGAAGTGGAAGGGCGAGAGGTGAATAAACCGGCAAAAGCACGGCTTCTGCTTTGGCGAGCGCGCGCGCTCGCGTCCATTGTGTGCCGTCGAACGTGCTTTTCAAAATGTCCCTGGCGCATGTCTGCCAGACAAACGATCCCGTGGGAAAAAGCGCTGCGGCTAGGAAGGAGACAGATATCATGAGCCAGACAGTGTCAGTTCTTCTTCGCTTTTTTTCCTTTCTCCTCCGGTTAAAGATGCGCATAATAACGTTGACTTAATTTATGCTGTATACTCGATCATGTTACCCTTAAACAGAAAAGGCATCTCACACAAGCGATCTCTCTTACATCCTTTTCAAAATAATTTAACGACGTAATCGTTAGTCGCAGCAACATTGATAATGTATATGTATGCCATCAATATACTAAATTATATATTCCTAAAAGCGATATAAATTTTAAATATAAAAACTCTTAATTTATCTTCTGAATTCCAACTTTTGATGGAAAAATAAAATTAATACTTTAATCAAATCCAAGAATCAACTAATTTCCTTTTTCCGTTTTTGTTCCAGGTAAGATCGTAATATCCAGCCGAATGGCCGATCGTTAGCTTAGATTGTCAACGCAATTGGGCGCAGCTTCGCAGTAAGTCCTTATCGCAAATCTGACTGTGGTTTTCATGGTGAATACATACAGATTTACTTTAATATTCATGAGTTGTGCTTGTCTGACTCGCGATGAACAATCGTTCCTCTTATCGAGCTCTTGTCTCGTTATCTCGCGACGTAGTCCTCGTCGAGAGCGTGCCGACGCGTCTAATAACAATAAAGCCGTTTCAATTGACGCATATTGCGCGCTTGTCGCGCAGGTACACGCATACATACACATGAAGACCATGGTCACGCTTGACTCTACGCAATCTCATTGTCCGCAAGCGTGATTAGCGAAACCGGGTCACTTGCGGTGCTGCACAATGTAATCATTTCGCATGCGAGCCAATTTTCGAATTACCTACACTCCGTCAATGTCTACTTATTGAGATAGATGTTCACTTATCATTGACTTCCACGTGATTTCGCTGGGCTTGATATCGCAACCGGTTTATAAAACGTCGATATTTCCGTCGAACGGTTTTTCTTTCCGCCTCAAACATATTTCTAATGTTAAATGCATGTTAAGCGTTGTAATCCTTCTCTAAGTCTAGAGCGTAATAAGAAGGGTGTAACATTTTCGTGGATAGTATTATTACATACAAGAAGAGAGTGAATTTCGACCCAATTTGATTGACTGTTGCACAGCACGTTACCGCTATCACGTACGGAAAAGTATACATTTCGATTTAAATTTGATGATCGATAGTGTTGTTATCACCGTTATTATGCGCAATGTTACATCTGCCTTATTACATTATATATGAGCAAGGATTCTTGTACTTTGTGCTTTATTATTGTGCCTGATATCATCCGAAATTTTATTTTCTCTTTTTGTTTCAATTCCTGTAGTTTTACATTACAAGATCATCCTTACGTCGTGAATGGTTGTTGCATTTTACAGTCGAGAGTGTTTCTTTCACGTGTTGACGCAATCTTGCTTAACCCGTATTCTTTCTTCCTGCATTTTATATTACGCGTAGTAATACAATGCGGCGGCCTTTCTCGGAATGAAGATTTCGCTTTATATCGACCACGACGCGGCTCGTAGACTCGAGCTTCTTCCAGTCTCTTTACTTGTTTCGTTCTTTTGTATGCAAATCATTCGACACCTACCTACCTATCTACCTACCTACGTGGTGGCGCTTCGTGTCTTATCTCTATTCTCACGAGAGATTCCCCTCGGGAATAAGATTGCGTGCAACATCATTCCTGATTCGCCTGTTTCGCCTTCGGCTGCGCCCCTTTCATCTTTACCAAATCCTTCTAAGAGACGTCCATCTATCCTTTCTCTCTCTCTCTCTCTCTCTCTCTTTCTCTCTCTCTCTCTCTTCTCTTCGCGTGGTCCGCTGGATGTATTTTTGACGCGCTCCCTCGACCGATAACATTCCATAGATCTTCCCGAACGTCTTCAGAGGGTGGTGAAATATGACAAGATTCTTTGTGAGCCAAGATAAATGTCTAGAAAAATTATGACGCACGGCGAATTATGTTTCTAGTCTACGCGGTAAAAGAGAGAGAGAGAGAGAGCGTAAGTCTTTTTTCCCCGGTGATATTGAATAACGCATTGATTATTCGATACCGCGGGAACGAGTTAAATTTTACGTACTAAAATTGGGGTGCGCGGCAAACGAGAACTCGATGCAAACAACAATGCCAGCATTTATTTGTCGCTACTAATTGTTTGATCGACCACGATTGGATCAAGGCTATGTTTGCGGACGAAGTTAAGTAATACCTATGGACATTTATATCGAGTTTTGCTGAAATTTAATGTTTCGCGCTACACAGGTAAATTAACGCTGTAGAATGACCATTACTTGGTAATTAATATTATCGCGTTATACTAGCTGTAATGTTTCTGGCATTATGCTATTAATATATCATCACATATTTAATAATTATCCGGTTTGATAATTATAACAGATTCGATACTATAACGATGTAATTAAAGAACATGCTTATACAAATGTAGATTGCCATTCTGTTGCGATTGATTTAGAGAATATTATGATGATTTATTGTTTTTGTAAAATATGATTTTACACATTTCCCGGATAAATTATATTGTCCGGGTTCATTGATGTTCATTTTATCACAAAAGTATATTAATATATTTTAACATTTGATATCTCTTGTATGATATTAATATCCAGACATTTTTCATAAAGAAATTAGGTTAAAACAAAAAAAATTTAGAAAATAACAGTTTTGATAAAACCTTTTTAATTAAGAGTTTGAATTTACAATTATACATTTTGTGGGATAGATATACAATTACATTTTATTTAATTATTATCATTCATTTAACTTTTACGCGAAAATCAAATTTGTTTTAAACTCTCAACTTATATTTACGCCATTAAAATGACGTTTCAATGGAAATAAAGACCGGTGCGAGATGTAACGCGCGCGTCACGGTATTTCACGATGGCGAGGAATGGCTTTTCGCAGAATCCAGACAAAAGAGAAACGGGGGTGAGAAGGACGGGCAGGGCGGTAAGCATCTTACGAACAGTGAAAGAAACAGTTGCGTCGCGGTAATTGCCGGAGCCTTTAATTAACAGAGCACAATGGAGGAAACGTAGCCCGTTGGCACCCTCATTGTCTCCGTGTTAGATCTGTTTTAGGTAGACTTGGGGTGTGTATATATGTATATGTATGTACACGGGATGGCGCCGTTTATCCCGCTCGGTCTCTCTCTCTCTCTCTCTCTCTCCCAGCACGACCGATTATTTAACGCTATTATCCTTCGTTCCTCCACGTCCGAGAGAGGAGTTTTCATCTTCTCCCCGCTGTGGTTCTTCGTGGATCCCATTGTTTCTTCTTGGCCGTATTGATTCCCAGATACTGGTTCGACTGGTTCCTGGCTGCTCAGAATGAAATGCAGTCGAACGACCGACGCACCCGATACGAGGGGGACCGATTTTTCTCGATGTAATTTATAGCCGGTCTCGTCGGACACGATTAACTGTTGGCCGAGTAATATGCCCGCGTTCACATCGCGTTATTGGTAAGAGTTTTTCCTACGTTTTGAAAAGGATAAAATCATCGCGAAGCGTTACCTTATACCTACGGCGACGCTCTTTGCTGTAGGCAAGTCACACTACTTGGCGTCGTCGGGTCGATAACCCGACGTTCAGCAACGTCACCTAATCTTTATTACGCGTAATACGCTGTGCGACACATAATATGTACTTTCTAACTTTCATGGGCTTGATAAAATTTCTAAAGCAAAACATCGCGTTTTTTTCCACGCTTTTTTTCTTATCTGGATTTTAAAAATATACGTAATATATCTTAACAGCATGCATGTGTCTAAGTGTTTAATGTAATTTATAAAATATCTCAGATATATTATACATATAAGAAAAATTATAAATATCACATGCATGCACGCAAGCAGGAAAGATATTTAAGAAGTAACTTTAGTATTTTTAGGTAATTAATTATAAACATATTCGTACATTAGAATTTGTAATTATGATTAGGTTGAAAACAAAATTTAAATTTTATATAATTATATAAAATTTTATATTCTTTAAGATGAAATATTTTGACAAATTCTTGAGCGAAGAGAAAAGGAGTAATTTGAAATGGATGAATCATCGAAAGCACGAGTAATTACATTCCGTTAAGTGAAGTGGAGATAGAAACAGATTCGATCCCGTAAGATTTCTACGTTATTCAGTGAAATGAGAGCGTTTTAAAGTTTCCGGCGAGAAGAGACTGCGCCACGGTATTCCCTCGCGATTCTCCGGGATAAGGGAAACCTGCAAATGGTTGTTTCTGGAATCGAGGACACTCAGCCGCAGATTCTCTCTCGGCGGGGGAGGATGACGGTAATAGTATTAGGGTTAGTAGCGTATCTCGAGTGGTTTGGCCTTCACGGCGACTGAAGAAGATGGCAGGGCGAATGCGAAGAACACGAAGAAGAAGAAGAAGAAGCTGCAGTCGCTGAGCAGAGGTGAAAAGGTAAAATCAACAATGAAATTGGATGGCCCCGAGAGACGTGAATCCACTTCAACGAGGCCACCTTTATTGGCTCGAATTGCTTGAAGATTCATTTTGAATTTGAATTTAAGTGGCATAGCGCGGAGAAAAACGATCGATTAAAAATATTAATATTTGCATTAAAAACCAATTATTTCCCTTGTTAATAATAAATTTGCTTTTTCCCTTATTTCTAATTATACGTTATGATGGTAATTGGTACTATTAGTAATAATATGCAAATTAATTTCGCTATAAATGATTTTTATGCTTAATAATTATATTAATTATATTATTTAAATGGAAGGATAAAGTAATTAATTCAATCTATATAAGTTGATAATTTTAATTTAAATACAAAGTATGATATGTGCTTATAGTAAGCTACGAAAAATACTCTGTTTTTAATGTGTGCTATATAGAGAATATATTATGCTAAATTTTTGGTATAAAATCGCGGATGCATTGAAAGCATCCGAAAGCTGTTGAAATACAAAGTCAATTTAAGATTGAAGATCTTATTTCTCTGAACGCTATTGAATCTCGATCGGTTTGAAATGTTGCCTAGGCGTGGAAAATGACGTTAGCGCATCTCATTAGCCTCGTTCGCAAATTGCGGGCTCGACTTCCTCCTCGTAAATCATGTTTCAATATTATTTTTTGCTCCTTTCTAAATTTTTTTCTTTTATTGGGCGGAACTTGTCGGTGACTGTGGATATTGTCGGATCGCTCGCGTAATTACGTCAGGCACGATGGAAATATCGCGATGAAAATCTCGTCCGAGCTTAATTGATTGAGAATTAATTTCGCGTTGAGGAAGAAGCCGTGAAAGGTGCTTCATTAAAAATGGTAATATTTATACCCTCAATTATCCTGCCGGCCCAACCTCCTGAAAGTCGCGGGCGAAGCCGGGCTTTTTCTTCGTAAATTCAATTTCATTGTGAGCAAGTAGCTTGTTCCGGCAAAGAAAGGCAACTCGTTTCGTTGTGTATCGACCGTGGGATAGGTAGGGTCTCGAAAACTATTGGATAACAATGGCAGTTTTTAATCGAATGGACAATAATGAAACGGTCGGTATTGATCGACTAATCTATCCAGGCGAAAATGCTGATGTTTATTATGACATCAAAGACAGCTTTAATACACGCAGGGATAATTCACTTGATAATTTCGTCGTTTACGCAGTTCTTAGATTATATTAATAGTGCTTGTAAAGTGTGCGGTGGAGAGATGTAAATCTTCATCTTAAACTCAACGCTGGAGCTTGCGAGGGATTTAAATCTCGTTTAAATTTAAAAGACGATTTCTCGAGAGTTTTGTGCATCGCTGATAAGTGTCGCTGATGAAAATAGAACGATAACGATCTACGTTTCCAATTATGAAATAATATTCGAACTGCTCTTTCTTTTTTTAATCCGACGAAAATATCGTAAATGCGATCTTTTAAATGTTCCAATTAAATGGAATTTTCTACGAATGCTCAACATTACCTCTTTTTGTTTTGCAATCTAATTTCTCTTAAATCCATTGAGCTTTATATTTCAGTGATAATAATTCATGGCAATTGCGAATTGTATTTCCCAGCTTTCCAGATATATATTGGAAAAGATCCGCAATGTTCTTTTCCATCGGTGTCGTGGTGATCGTCGTGTTATCCGAGATCCGATAAAGCGTTACTCCGCTTTACAGGAATCCTCCGTCGTCGTTTATAGTTTGCACGGCAAACAAGTTGGCGCGAAAAACTCTCCGTCGTTTCTCTTTATAAATTCAACGTCCCTCGTCTAAGCGATATAAAACAGCGGCGACACTCTTAAAATAGAATATTCTGACGTGATGCGGCGAGCAACGACGGAAAAAAAATTTACTGACGATCTGGAGCGCCGTCGTTGTCTCGTCGTTGTCATCGTCTTCGTTGTCAGCGCTGCCGCTCGCGATATTATATCGGGACCTCGTCGATAGAAATATCGCTACAGGAATCTCAGTCTGTGATCGTTCCTTTGTGAAGGGTGCTTGTAAACAGACCGAGCTTATCTCCTCTTCCCTTTAGGCTCGAAAGCGTATACCCTCTAACCGAAACCAGGCAACCTCGTCGATAAACCTTAAGTTCCGGGGACGTAGATATGCTCTCTCCAGACGAGGTGAAACGAGGGCAGGAAAGGAAATGTATGTATCTGTCGTACTCGTACATGTATATACTACTGTAACGTTTTAGGGATACCAAAGTTATATATACTTCAATCGTCCTAATCCCATAACGAAATATCAGACGAGATATGGCCGACAGAAAAAAAAAAAAAAGCATTACATTATCTTTCATCGTGTCAAATCGAAGACTTTTTGTAGATTAAACAAAAACCGTGGAATAATGTGGCAAATTAAAAAAGTATTCTAAAATAAATAATAATTAGAGCTGTTAAAAAAATTGGATCATCATTCATTGTGCAATAAGGCCCCTTATTATTACGAGCTCAGAGGATTAGTGTTGATTGATACGGCGATCAATATCGTAATTTCGCCAATCCTGTAAAACTCGGTGTGCAAGAGCGCTCGCGAATGAAAGATCGTTGCGCGTAATCCTTTATCTCCGGGTATTCAGAGGGAAATGCGACAAGAGCGCTCTTGTCTCATCCCAGCAGGGTAAGCGAGAGAGAGAGAGCTCGTGGTGGTGCGCGGTGGGCGCGGGATCGATGCTGGAATACGAAAACAGCGAAGGCTCATCCCCCGATTCTCTCATCCTCTTTCCCCCCTTCTTACTCGTTGCCGCAGTGCTGCGATCACGTATATATCCGGGCTCTTTTAGCGGCGCGGCGGTCGAATTGACTATACGTCGAGTGAGCGAGCGAATGGCAGTCCAAAGAGAGAAAGAGAGATACTGGCTGCTGCAGTTTCGGAAAGTGCAATTCCTGTATCGCCGCTTTATCGGCGTCCGCCGCCCGAGCGTAATTCCGATCGCGCTTGACTCAGCTTTCGCATAACCGCAAACCGGTCGCGTCGTCCCACTCGAGTTGCTCTCGGAATTCATAAAGGGGCAGCATGGGTAAAAGGGGGTGAAATTGTGGCGTGTCCCCCATTCTCTTCGCTTCCGCGTTTCCAGCTCCGATCTTTGCGCCTACGCTGTGGAAAACGACGGCGCGAGAATTTGTTCGATTTTGTTTTTTTTTTACATGCATCTTTGCACCGATTCAGGAATTTTTGCATGTTTATGATTAATTCAATTTGCGACTTGCAGAGATCGATAAAATGCATTCAACGAAATCTAACAACAATTCCGAAAGTCAACCATTCCAATCGAGACATTCTTGATTAGCTTCTTTTCACGATTTCATACCTCTGCGCGAGAAAACGAGCGAAAGAGCGAAGCATAGATGGATGGAAATGTGAGAGAGAGAGAGAGAGAGAGAGAGACTGACTGAAAATACAATGAACTCATGCTCGCCCACGCCTCTGTTCTCATCTCTTCTTCTCGCACTCGGCCCACAAGCCAAGGGAATCAATAACTTCCTCGCGACGGAGTCACCCTCTCGTTCTTCCGCCCCTAACCAAAGAGAAGCCCCTACCTATAACCCCATAAAACGTCCGCGGAGATGACTCGCAATGCCTCTACCATGGCTTTTTGCTCACGAATTTCACAGGGATTTCAGCTATAATTGACGGAGATTGTGAGGATAAATATTATTATTGGGACATCTTGAACATTTAAAGGATTGAGATGATATGAAACGTTTTAAACTCACAAAATATAAATAGTGGTTGTACGATATTTTTATTGCAAATATCTATTATTTGCGAAGGATATTGACATTACAAATGTTTATTCGAAGATTATAGGTATAATATTAGAAATTGTTTAATGAAACATCGGCAGTGTATTGTGCTAAATTTTTGTTATCAAACTGCGAATTTCGAATTACAGAGGGAGGAAGACATTGTCTTGATGGGGACAAAAAAACTTGGAAACGTTGATAATACGATAAATTGCAATTTGTCTAGAACAACTGCACTCATCATGATACAGAATAGTTTGCAGTTAAAAAATGAAATTACGATGGACAAGCGAATGTGGCGTCGTTAATTTATTAAATTCCGGAATGCGCACTCGCGTAATCTCATCGATCGGTGTGTTTGCCCAACTGAGTGCGCCTGTTAATCTCGCGCAAATGAAATAATGGTTTCAGGCTTTATCGACGGATAATGAATTTTAAATCGGATCAGCTGATGGCATTAATGCCACGTTCATCGTGAGCTATGCTAGACTGGATTGCAAATTGGATAAAGCGTCTCGTCGTCAGAGACGCTTCTCTGAATTTAAATAGCGTGTTCAGTGAATGTTGCAGCGCCACCGAGATATTTACTCTGAGAGTTTTCGTATATTTTAGAATAAATTCAAGGAAAAGAAAATTCAACAAGATACACTGCTAGAAATGTTTGCGAATTTAAAATACCCTTACAATAAAAATATGCAGTAAATTTACAAATCATGTAACACACATTTTGCTGTAATTTCACAATATTTGCAAATTTATAATAGAAATTCTTACTGTGAATTTTCAAAACTGGCGCACCGTGCATGCGCATTAGATATTTGCGTATATTTTATCAAAAATATTATTGTAAGTTCACAACGTTATAGCTGTTTAAATTTCTAGCAAATTTTTATTAGATAAAAATACTTCCAACACTTTGGAAATTTATATTAGAAATTTCTTACAGCGTAGAAAATTCGATAAAGAAATCTGTAGAAAAAATGTTTCAATATATATGAATATATATCAGTCAGTATTATATATATTAATATTATAATATATTCAAAGGTACATTTTATATTAAAAGAATTTTTTTTAAAGATATCTCGAGTTACACATTTTTTTAAATTGTTGAAAGATTTCGTAAAATTTTAGACATTCTGCCAATAAAATTATCGGTATTCGATTCTCATAAATATGTCTTGGCTGAGGTCTTTCAATTCCGGCGCGCTTTATTTCCCCGAAAGATGCGATGGGCTTTATCATTCTGATCTCCGGTGATATTGGCGCCGCTCGCTCCAGGATTCTATATCTATATCTCAACGGTTGACACAGCTCGCTACGCTTTTATGGGGGGGCAATTTTGCGCAATGGGATCCCGGTAATGCGAATTTACGCGACCACGCGCCGCGTTTCTCCGTAACGCCGTTTTGCTCCGGTTCTCTTTCTCTCTTTCATCTCTTTATTATGATCCTGGTAAACTCCGTTGGTACGGTAATGACATTTTAAGGGGGCCAAGCGCCGGGAATCTTCCACCGACGAATTCATAAGTATTTTCCGCCAAGGATATAAAGCACCGCGAGCCGTTCTCATGGACCGTGACCGATCCGATTACGATAGCCGAATTTATCATCCGGCCGTTTTTCCCCGCGAGAAGATAAACGGCATTCGCGGAGTGATTAATTCCGTCGGATGCGAGACACGCGTGGATGAAATAATCACTTCCTAAAGTTACGAGCATGGCAATTCCAGACGCGTTTTCAAGTACGAAGTCACGATAATTTGTTATTTTTCGTACAAGTATACTTCAACAAATTACGAACGTCGTTATCGGAATAGATGCTGCGCCGTGACATGAAAATGAATTTATCTGGAACGTATATGTTGTGCCACGGTAACGTTGCAGATTCGTTAAAAGTATGTAACGACGAAATAACGATAATTAATAGCACGGGTGAGCTCTTTAATGCGTCGAAACATTATAGGTTCTATAAACGCATTTAGCGGAGAATTTTCGGTATCAAGTTGACGAATCGGTTACTCGGATTTGTAGGAGGATGGATTGATGATAAATGGAATGGGGTAGGAGGAGGGTAGAAGAGAGAGGAGGTTGGACGGGCCATGTTAACCTAGTTTCTGTCCAAGTGATCAATACAACAATGTTCGTGCGCCGCAGCCACTTATTCATCCAGAGCAGTTTACGCTTCGCTTCTTTTGCGCGAATAAATTACGAAGTAACACGCTTTGCATAAACAATATTCGTCTAATTAAAGCCAATATTGTACGATGAGTATACATTAATAACGTCTGCATTGTTTCCATTTTTATATGGTATATACAATCAAATAAAAATTCATTATTATTCATCAAAACGTTAAGTTAACAATAAATTGCATATTTTGAAATATAGAGGTAAAAATAGAATGAACGATAATATATACTTTATGTGTGTAGCTACAATTGTGAATCATAAATTGTAAATCGCGAGTATTTGCGAAACGTTTCTCTCTCTCTCTCTCTCTCTCTCTCTCTGCAGATAAAGCCGGAAAAAGAGATGCACGCCGGTTTTCTCTCGGACGCTACATCACGTTTCACACCGTGTGACTATCTATCTATCCGAAGGCTAGCCAGCTCGCGCTCTCGCGGAGACAATGCTATCGATCGTATTCTTATCTAGCCTTGCGCCGCTATTATCCACGTCCGTTTCTCTTCGGCGAGAAGCGCCTTCGAAGCGTGGCGGCTCAGAGACAATGGCCGGGCCGGGCGGTATCGTATCGGCTCGAAGGTTCTATTGAAAATCATCGCGAAAATGGCGAGGACGGTCGAACATTCGGCAATAACGTAAAGATGGGAAGAAGGTGGTGGCGGAATCTCCTCTGTCGATAGCAAACTACGCGCGTGACGGATCTGTCAAGTTAGCACGACATATTCTTTTAATAAGTATATAAAAAGGTAATGACAATTTTAGTTGTTTAAAAAAATGATTTTTATTTTAATTTTAATAATAATCGTAATGACCGCATCAACTTTGGAATACAAAAATTATACTACATACACTGAAAAAAATTATCAATGTATGTTTACATTTAGTAAATATTTTTTTCAATGTATCTACTTTTTTCATCTAGATAGACACAGCAGTTTTATTATTTTAAGTAAACAAAAGTCTTACATCTATGTATAAATTCTACAATAAAAATGTGTATTAAATAGTTTATTAATTAAATTAAAATATATATACATTTATGTCTTTGTAGTTAATTAATTATTAAATTACAATTATCTTTGCAAAATCATCATTCAATTACAATAATTATACTAACCATTGAGATAGATTGTTAAGCTTTTTTAATTGATAAACTGTCGTAATATAGGAGTGTTAGACGCGTTCGTTGTAAAAAAAAAAAAAAAACCGAGGAGGAAAACGATGATATTCATGACTTCGTATAAACACGCGAGCGCGAAAGATGCGGGCGGCATTGTGCGTTTTAGCAACGCGGCGACGCGCCATTGCAATAACAGTAAAACGGCAATATTGTTTCCCCGCGCGAGCGGCGCGGCGTATCGTTCAGAAATGCACGTCCGCAGAGGATCATCGATATACATATATCACCGACACCGTCGTTATGCGTTCGCGGTAAAATCACGCCCTCAGTAACGTCGCGCCCGCTTTTCTGCATCGAATATTTTATCGGCAAGAAGCACACCTGGTACCCATCTCGCTGTTATCGGCCTTTATTTGTTCATTCGAGGCCGTTCCAGAGTCCGCGGACGATTTTATCATGTCGCTACGTAATTCGACGTTTGCTTTAAGCGTCGCGCGTGCATAATTCTATTTCATATTTATCTTGCATTTTTTGGATATATCGATTATACGTTTTATCACGGATATTCAGGTTTTTATCTCTGACTAGCTTTTTACTTATTTGAATCTCGCAAATTCATTTGCTAATACAAAATTCCAGATGAGCAAGTCTTTGAAGCATATAAAAGTGTATTTATCGTGCAAATCTTTTGTCATTACGCTTTTATGAAAGTCATGGAGTGAAAATATTATCTTTTCTTGATTACTTATTATGTGTTATAGTATATTACAATAATTAAACATTTACTAATAGAAATGCCACAAATTGCTCGTAGAACCATTTATCAATATTTTGAAGCTATGATGACTGAAATGGTGAAATAAATTTCAGAAATATGACTTTTCAAATTGTGTCATTTTTGAAGAGAAAAAGCTATCGAATCTTTTGATATCCTATACGGTCGATGTTAATAGCCGTACGATCAAAGAAGTGTGCAATCGTCAAAAATCGATTTTAACAGCAGCGATAAAAGTCCAGGATGAGGGAATGAACGTTTCCGTGAAACAAGTTACAGGCGTTAACGTCAAATGACATCTTCCTTCTCTTTCGTGATGGTAAATGTTTCCATCGCCGCCGTGCCGCGCCGCGATGACGATCGGTCACGACGACGACGTAGCGAGTTTCTAATGTACCCACGTGGCGCAATATTAGCAGCTTATGAAAGGAGGTAATCATTTTCTCATGATCCTTCGTTCCCGTGTACATCTTGAGTATCGCTTTCTACATTGTTTAACGATCGTTTACATTGCGTACGTTAGAATCTCGAGTTAGTGAAGCTATCAAGCGCTGGTAACAAACAATATACTGTTCTGTTACTTTGTAAAAGTAAAGTTCGAAATACCGATCAATTTTTATCGCGGAAACTTGCCTCGCGATAATCTGTGGAATCACTTTTAACTTAAAAATGATCTGTGTATCGAGACTTTCGTTAGCGTTCGTTAGGAAAGAATCGGTTTCACATTGATCAATATGTTATTAAAATTCGCAATAAGTATTAAAGTTCACGAGTACGTTCGTGTGGGCGAGTGTAGAGGTTATAACTTATCGTGATCCGCTTAAAGTCTTGGATGAGTGGATTCTCAATCTCGCGAGATCCATGGTAGAGAGAGAGAGAGAGAGAGAGAGAGAGAGACGCAGCGCAAAAATAGTAAACGATAATAAAATGGAGGTTTAACGGATCATAAACATTACTGCCGCTACGAAATTGGATCTGCTCCGCGCAGTATATCGCGGTGCATGAAATCGCGGATTAATTTCACGGATGAAAGCAGCGCAGAGAAGATCGGAGCGGATTAACGACGTTATGATTGCCTTTGATGCTGCATTGCTCGGCGCGCGCACGATCTCACTGCGCTTTTGATCCCGTAATTTGTGGACATTCTCTCCTCGTGGGAGGAAGGACCACGGCGAGACGCCACGTTTCATTTTGAATGCACGTGCGTCGGTATAGCGTCGGCGCGGCGGTGCAGGCGACGATGGTGCAAAGCAATCCCGCCGGTGTACAACGCCGGGGCCTTGTTCGAACGCGCTGAAGCCAATTAACTGTAACCCGCGGGATCTGCTTGCCAAGTCGGGCTTACCTAAGTAATGCTGTACGAAGCCCTTCGTCGCGGGAGGGGTTCCGCAATATATGCTAAGACCAGACAAGAAGCGCGCATTCACGATACCGCTCGATACTCATCGTATCGCTCTATCGTGCCCTGTTGAGAATTCGATTAGCGTTGAGTAAATACGGATAACATCAACACGCCACGGCGTTTCCTCTCCTCCTTTAATCCGCTCGATCTTTGAACGACGGCGCTGTAACAATAACGACCACGAATTTTTTGAAAATAACTTAAGAATTACTTAACGATTGATCTAACACACACATACGAGACATATATATCGATTGCGTTCGTATATTATTTGGTCGAAAGAAAGAGGAAGAGAAAGAAATATGAATTGCTGACGGCGAATGGCAGTAATGGGGCCGGGGAATTCCCGCAACATTGTCCGGAAATTGGTCGAGAGTTCCGCTAATTGCACGCGATCTACATTTCTGGGAATCGGCCAGTTAATCGGATACTTTCACTGATATAACTGAATTGCTACGCAAATATTACGTATATATAGTTATGCGCTCGAGTGCGGAATGATCCCGCAGAGAGAGAGTGCCGAGATAGTGCTGCAACTGAGTTTGCATTGGTTAGTTAACTGGAAAATTAGACGTTGTACTCTGGCCTATAAGCGTCGTCCCGGCGCGGTGCATAAGTGCACGCGTGCAATTACCGGGCGGACTGCAACTGAAAGCGGATAGCCGGCTATCCGATCTATCTACTACCCCACGTGCAGAAGGCAGGCCAGTCAGCGGATATCGCGTGCGGACAATGATCGCAAATTAGTGATTGCAAATTATTAACGAGCCGTGCAGCCAGGCGTGACTTTCGTCCAAGTCGACCTCCTTCGGATGTCTGCTGCGATGAACAGGCTGATGCGTGCCATATGAATTTCCCTCCCGAAGAAATATTAACGGTTTTACTATCAATACGTTAACAGCTAAATTATATTTAATAAATATGTTTACAAAGAAATTTCACGTATATTCAAACAGTTTTTTTAAGAGAGAAAAAGCTCTTTGGACCTTTAGTATTATATTTAAAAAAATAGCCTTTTTTTAATTTATATGTGTGTCTAAAAGAAATATATGCAAAATATCATGTTTAAGATCGATTAATGAAAAAAAATTATTTTTCACGAAGAGTAAAATATTAGTTTGTGTAGAATTATGATTATCTGTCTCTGTCAAGAATTGACGCAGTTCTCTCTCTAGTATACTTGTATATTTATTCGTAGCTCTTGGACATCTCATATATTATCGAAATTTGTTTTCGTGCTCGGAGTATGCGGGCACAGCCGGCATTCCATTTCTTTCCTTTTGTCTTTTCAATTCTTTGTTCTCGTCTTATGCGTTAGAAGCACTTGTACGACATATCCGCACCTTGACGAGGAGGGTCATCTGGAGTATCCAGGTATCTTCTAGCGACTCGAGCGTTCCGCTATCGTCGTAAATTACGAGTGACTGACAGACATCAGCGAGGAATTCTAAGGGGGTTCTCACAGCCGCGCTGTTTTGTATCGTGCTCGGCGTGCAAGACCGTTCTGTACCTCGCTCACTTACTGTCCATTATTATGATGGTAATTATGGTGCTATTATCTGGATAAACCGCGACGCGCACCGTAATAAACCTCAAAGTTTCTTAAGACAGTACAAAAGACTCGGGATTATTCGATACGAGTTGAAACGTCTTTGCTGTGATCGATCGGTTTTCCAGTTCTTCACCCGTCATGTTTAAATGCGCTATAAAACCTTTAATTAGTCATCTTTTTGTTATTTATCTTGCGAGAAGGTTATTATTATTAACCGACGTTTAATATTCCGATCGCCGATGAGCGGAGCTGAAGGACTCACGTCATTTATCGGCGCGATATATTCCTGGTCATCGTTGAAGAAGGCTCGATATCTCGCGAGGCAAGGAAGGAAATGGAGTGGATTTATAACCGCGCCGGAGGTGGTGTTCGTGAGATCGGCGAAGACGGAGGTAAGGAGGAGGAAGAGGCCAAGTAAGGTCGCGAGCGAACGGCCATTATGCAGCAACAATAGCCTCATTGTCCACTGTTTGCAATGTGACATGCCTAAGAGGCCTAGCCGAGGCATCTCAGATGGTATCGCGCGATAATATTGTCCGGCGTATATACTGCTCTCCGTTCGCTTTCCTTACTAGCTCCTATCGTCGTTCTCCTCTCGCGCCGAAACGTCTCGCCTTCTTTGATCGTCCGTCAACTTCGCGAATACACGAATGAAGCGCAGCATGAAACTCCTAATGAAAACCTCGATCATGACTTGAGCGCGCGAATCGACGGCCAACGATCGCATATAGGAAAATCGAACAAACGTACCAATTAACAAATCCGATAGGCAGAAAGCACGAGAACCGGATAATCGTGTTCTCTGCTTACTTCACGTCTCTCAAGTGAAAAACTCAGTAAAAATAAACTTTTCTCTTTTCTGGAAAAATATTATACATTTTCTTATTATGCAACGTTAGGGATTTTTAAGCGATTTGTCGAAGTTGTTAAAAAAATTCGAATGATTCATGTATAAGGTGGTATTCTATTTAAAAGCATTAATCGTGTGTTTTTATCACAAGAGTACGATTAACTATTCGTCTTGATTCGATTTACGGTAACCGCGAATAGTTTTTGCATTATCGCGTGAGCGCAGCAGGTTTCGTGAAAGCAATCGCAAGATGTTTCTTTCATGTCCAATCACATTAACGAATCACTTCGTGCGGCGGGGAATGATATTCCTATCCGTGAAAATCCAGCGACCTCGAGACTTCAAAAGTCGAGAAATGCAATCTTTGTCCTTCTTTGCTGATCCCCCCTCCTCTATCGCTAATAACTTGGCGGGAGCGCATTCGGTCGGCGAAAGGAGTGAGATCGGAATGCCGTCCGTGCAGGAAGTGCACGATCAACCTGGCGTTAGTCTCCAGCCGGAAGTGGCGATATTCAAGAGATGATTGACGTGAAGTCGATGGAGAAAAAATTTGCAAGCGTATGCGAGATTGATGCGGAAATGGGAAAGTGTATTATGCGAATGATATTTTCCGGAAGTTAGTCATTGTGATAAACATATAATAGAGAGAGTATATATCGTCTGTTATTATAAATGCAATGTGGGGAAATGTCAAAGCATATATAATTCCAGCTATTTACACACATTTATACATAATGTATCACATATTATGGAAGAAATTTGCAGGATGAATATTTTACAACGCAAAATTTCATTAACAAAATTATTACACTTTTTAAATTATTACGAGCGGAAAAATTGTGTGAAAACTGAGTTAATTAATTCGTTTCAAAAGGATAATTGTACGTACTGTTGTATCTATAACACGATTTCTCTCTTCCCTTTTAAACTTATTCTATTCAAAGTTATTATCATTTTGTGAGTTAATTCAATTTTTCATCGTCTAATTTCTTTATCAACTAATTGAGGAGAACACATTAATGAATCTTTAAAAAAGGATAAAAGAGAAAATATGTTATAAAGAACACATGTTGAATTACGTATCGTCTTGACGTGTCGATTAGTTTGATTTGAAAATAGGTAAGAGAAGACGACACGTTCAATCGCGCGTTTCACTGTCGCAAAGATTGTTAGATTGGTGTGGGTGCAGCTATTCTAAATAAGTTTAGCCGCCTGGGTTATTGGCCTGCGGTGAACCTAACGGCATGCCAGCCGGCGTACGGCGTTTGTGACATTGCGATTGCCGTCACCGTCACCGTCGACGGAGACAGAGACGACGACGCCGAGAGCACGCGTCGTGGTCGACGCGCGTCACTTCGCGGTCTTCGACGGAGACGAGCGACGGTCCGCGACGTGTGCATTACGGTTCTTTTCTGATTCCGCGAAATGGCATACGCGAATACGCGCGGCGGTATCGCTGAAACGAGGCCGCAGCAGCCTGCGGTAACGGTAAAACACGGTGCACATAGAGATCCCAACGGAAATACTTATTGTACATGTCCGAGTGCAAACTTGCGCTGACGTGTAAAAGATCATCGGACTCGTGCAGTGCCGTAAACGAGCTTGTCTGTCTTGAGTTAAATTAACTTCGTAACAGAAATTTTTTCAAAATATCAATGTTAATCAAATTTAAAGAAAATTCCTAAGTAAGTCGCATAAAATGTATCTTTTTGTCTAATTGATAAACTGCACCGTTAAAATCTAAATGCATTAATAATGTCTTAAAATATATAGGTATATTGTGTAACTCTCTTTCTCTTTATGTGATTTCAGAGATGCAAATTCTGAATTAAATTATCATAAAGCTTAAAGTTATTATATTGTTCTTGGAGTATAGATTATGGAAATTGATATATTTATTAATAAAACGTCATATATCGCATATATATATATCGCAAATACACGGAGAAGCTCTGCATTCGGCAGCATAACTACATTACTGTAGCTTTGACTTCACGAGATATGCTCTTCGATTGAAACTTTACTTTAGATGAAAGGATAGAATTGCGAGATATATATATTTATCCCGACGTGACGTCTCGATAGCCGCGCTGATGGAATCTAGGAAATCACTTCCGGAATTGTCCGGCATGCCGCTCATCCGAAGATATCTCGTGTTCGCGCGCGCCAAACTATCGACAGTCACTGCTAAAATCGCCAACCCTGGCGGTTTCGAGGATGCCGTAGGTATTCTACGGCATTCTCGGCCACCTCGATCGACCGCAAGGAGCACCGCAGCATCACCGTCGAAGCGCGGTCGGTAATGCCAGGAAATTAGCGCCGGTCCGATAGCAAACACAATTATGCGACAAAGCAAAGGTGCACGGAGGCAAACACTAATTTGTGGCGCAAACAGACGTAGCCACCCTAAGCTGCGAGATAAACACCAAGGTGTAGGCTTATCCGACTTAACAGCTATTATATATCCATTTACAAGTTGACTATGGTTCCCCAAACTATTCTATCTCTCTTATACCGTTATCTCCCTCCTACCGTTTCCTTCTTGTTGTTACCTTGTCGAAAAATATTAACTTTGTCTGAACAGAATTTCCTGAATGAAGTTACTATTTCATACTGTACTAATATATTCTTTTGGAAAGTTATTACGCATTTATAATTAACGATTAATTAATTAAAATGTTTTAAAATCAAAAAACTAATTATCAAAAAATAATGTAGTTTATAAATCATGTGCAAAGATTTACCCTTTGCTTTATCGTTATTATTGTAAAAATGTTTTGTTGAATTTATTAATTTTCTACAAAAACATTTTCATGACGTAACAATTGCAAATCCTACGTCTTTTATCTTGAACGGAGAATAACCGTATTAATCGTTAAATGCGGAGATAGCTCGTAATTACAAGCCGAGAATAAATCCCGCTTTACATAAACCGTGGTATTGTGAAGCGGGTCGATGTTGTCGTCTTGGTACTAAAATGCATAGGCAATGGCGCATCTCCTCCTGCTCTTATTGTACCACCTCTATACGTTTCGTCCCGCGACGCCCGCCCGCTAGTGTAATAAATGCACGTTTGCAATCTGGGTTTACTACCAACGGCCTGTTGGCCTATTTTCATGCCACTTTCCCGCCGTTGCATGTGCATATGTATATGCAAGCTGCTGCGCGCTCGTGAGCACCCGGCGGTTTCGTTCCACGGAAGGAAGCCCCGGGGCTTTTGTTTTCATCTGTTATCGTTGTAAGTCCCATCCACTGACTCCAATTTACTTGATGAAAGCACGTGCTTACGTAGCACGCGCTTTTGTTTCGCCGATATTTCTGCACTATTCGTCACGTCAACGAATGCAGGTCGTCCATAAAAAAGATTTTAATTTACTTTGTATAGGATCACCTAGTCTCTCGAAGCAATTTTGTTACAATGAGATAACGTTTGTGGTTTTCTCTCTAACAATAAAAACGTACATTAAAGTTAAAAAATAAATTTTCATTCTCATTAAGGAAGAACATTTCTTAAGAAAGTAAATGTTTTAATTATATGGTTGGGAAATATATATAGCGCGCGCGGTTTTCTATCTAATTATTATTATAGTTGTGTCAGTAAATTTTTGTTTGATCGTACAATTTATCCTAATTATCTGGCGTGATGGTAAAAAAATTATTTGCGCGAGTGCGATGAATGATGATTTGTTTGATTTTGACTGATATCCATCTTCTTTCGCAGTGTTAAATAAAATTCTCGCGCGGTTTTCACGCCGATTTCACTTGAGTATTCGACGAAGCGCAACGGTGCACTTCCGCATTCCCGTGTTTATCGGCACACTGCCGGTCAGCGCACTCGAAAAGAAATTTACGACCGACGGTGCTGCATTGATGTCGGCCGCGGCCGTATATTAAACCGCGGTTTAACATTGTTCCTGAATCTCCATCGCTCTTCCTCTCGTGATGCGCGAGCTGGGACGTTTCGCGGACGGATCATTAACGGTTCGATCGTTAAATGGATTCCGTTTCGTTGGACGAGGAAGTCGTTTCTGCGATCTGTAGAAACTTGCCTTTCGTGCACGCGGAATAAATTATGCTCTCATGCCTCTTTCGTCACGAAGCGAGGATTCTAGAATCGAAGATCTCTCCATGATACCATCATTATTCAAATGTTGTTCTTTCGTAACTGCTCTCACAGAATGTGATATAATCCTTTTGGAAAACCTTTGTTAGACTTTACCGATCGCGTAAATATTTAGATACACGAATAAATGAGTGTATATTGAAAAAGAATTTACTAAGCTTATTAGAACATACACAGCCCTTTGAGTAGTGCTAAGTAAACATGTTTACTTACATACGGTAAATAAATATTTACTCAATAAAAATGATAGTTAAATCAAACTAATGGATTTTGTATCAAATAAATAAATGTTTATATTTAGTAAAGCTATTCAAACAAATATTTATTAAAATGTAGTCTTTTTTATTTCTAAAAATAAGAAGAAGGAGCATATACCACACGCTGGTTAAAAGTAGCGAAGATTTCGTATATTTAATACTACTAAATTTACATAATTATAATAAACGTTTCGGTCATTAATGTGACCATCTTCAGTATACAAAAATTTATAATTTAATTCCCTAATATATTTTAAATGAAACTAAGTGCTAGAGCACAACTTTTCGCATGTTTGTCAATTATTCTATACTATAAGATATTAAACAGTTATAATTTGTCAAAATATAAAAGTCAATTCGCAATAAAATGGTGTCAAAATTAAAAAGTGATTCGCATAACGTAACAGTATACAATATAATTTTCTTCATGTCATTACAATTCAGATGATGAGTTTGTTAAAGTATTGGCATCAACTGTGATTTGAGAACAAAAGTTTCCAGACTAAAAAATTTTTTTTTTTTTATAATAGATATTTTCTTTTTTCTTCCTGACTTTTAATTAAAAATAAAAAGAAAAAACAAAAAAAAAAGGAACAAAAAACTTTAAGTTGATAATTAATAAATACAGATAAATAAATTTTTTATTTCTAATGTTTATATGTACCTATATTACCAAGCGAGGTCTGAATTGTGGACAGGATCCGACAGTAATTCTATCGGACACGAAAATAGCAGTAAATTACATATATATTAATGATAAAAATCGAGCGCGTGATTAATTGCGACGCGTAATTTCGACGATGACATTGGAACGAAGGTTTCGAGCGAGGTCGCAGATTCGTTCATTCCACCCGTCGCGTCGCAACACGTCGACCGTTTTGAATTTGGGTCATGGCGCCGCGCGCGATGCACATTGTTCTCAATTCCACGCTTTCCTCGCGAGCCGCTCACCATTGCAGTCCTGCATCTTGCGCGACGTGGGCCTTTGTGTCAATAACGACCACGATATATCCAGGCACACGTTCGTCTCTGCACGCACCGTCGCGGCGGGCAAGCTCGTGCGATACCAGCCAACCGTCTGGAAACGAGTCAATGGACGAGCTGTGGCGGAGTCGCAACAACTAATTGTTTCGCTTGCCTCAGTCTTTGTCTTCGAGAGACGAGAACGAGTCACGACGAGACGAGACGTGATCACGAATGGGGAAACTAAACATCAATCCAACCACTGTACCTTTCTAAACAGAGAATATTTATACACCGATCTGAAAAGTAATATACCTTTTTGACAAAGCGATTTTAGTGAGTAGGGTTTTACGTATCGAGCTATTTGTATCATTTGTTTTCACATGAAACTGGCCGAAATAAAAATACCTTATCTTATTGAATTGTATTATCGACTGAAAGTCTTTAGCAAGACTGGAGCAGCAAGTCCATAATTTGTAAGATCGTCTTTAGATTACGATTTTACATTTGAAATGTGGCTTACAAATTTGTAGACTTACGTTGCCCTTCAATCGTTGAAAGCTTCTTTGACTGCATAATGCACGCAACGTATTTCTACATGTATCACGCCGACAATAGCTGTTCCATAAAACCTGAAACTTTTGATCGTGCAAGGGCGACCGTCGAGCACCATCTCGACGCGAGGTGGAAAAGAGGAAGAGAGAGAAGACAGAAGGAGAGATGGGCGCCTTGTGAGGCGAGAATTCGGGGCTCGGCGTTACAGAAACACGTTTGTAAGCTAGCCGGGCAGGTTTCGGCCGAACATTTGTAAGATAACCCGTCCGACAGCATACCCAACGGTCTCTCTCCTCGGCCTAATTCTGTGGCCGTCTCGCTCGCGCAGACGAGAAGGAGAGCTCTCCTAATCGTGTGTTTCTGATAGAGCTATACACAATGAAGATGACGAGAACCCTTTCACCTTCGCAACTGTCACGTATGACCTGCGTTACAAATTTAAGGGTCATATGAGTAGGGGCCGGAAGATCGTGTCAACATGAGAAACGAAACTCGCGTTCATTTTTTTTTTCTATTCAGTTAAGCACGCTTTCTTATTCCGATATAGTATATTATCGTCACGATAAAATGAAATAATAATATAAATACAATTTGTAGATGCTTGCGTAGTTCAAATCTGCTTTATCAGCTCTCGATGTTATTTTTGCGAATAATAGTTGATTTAATTTCATGCCAGCCCTTGTATGCGCTCGAGTACGAATTTATCAAACAAGAGATCAGCACTTGAGCTCCATTAAAGCAATTAAACGTTAGTATTGAAGATATCACATTTTACTTAAATGAGGTTTATTGGTGCTTAAATTGAATTACGAAGTTTCGAATTTCTAACTATAATGGAGACCCGGCTACTTTCCAGATAAACTCGATTTGGAAAACGTACTTCGTTTAATCGGCAAATTGAATTTCACGAGTAATTGAAATCGGATAATTGGTACCGAGTACCATCGACGAGGCCGGAATGTCGCGGAAAACTCGATTATACAGGTTCGAGCTTCCTCGTGTAAACCTCGTGTGTGTTTCTTATGTAAGAGCGCATAAGTGTCTTATCTCTAACACCGAAAATTAATCTCGTAAAATTTATTATGTCTTTCTTCCTCTTCAATAGCGTCATTGACTCGAAAATGTAGAAGATAATAAATAAGATTTATTTGTCCGATAAGAGAAAGATATTTCCTTAGAATTTTATTCGTCGTAGAAGGAATAAGCTTGGAACGTCCAATCACAACGGTTGCAAGTACGGGAGTCTCGATGTAATACGTTCAAATAGTTTTCATTTGAAAAATAGAATTCCACGTTAGGTTTTCAAATAATCGTGTCGGAGAGAGCTGGACTACTTACGCCGCCATCCTATAATTTACGAAGCTTGTTTTCTCGATTGTACAATGATATAAATATATCGAAACCAATATATAAAACTTGGTATTCAATTCTTCTTCTGCTTCTTCGATATGGATTTACGCAAGCATTGCAATAATAACAACTACAATGTAGAGGAAGAGAGACAGCTCGCGCAGCACATTGTCGAGATATCGACAGGCGGCGAGATGTGTATCCTCGGGCGAGCGAAATTGCTTGGGCGCTCGTTTAAAGATGCAATTTCCTCGCGACTCAACTTCGTCGCGTACACATTGCTTTATAAATAATCGTTGTTATTCGAATCGGAGCACATCGTGGCCCCACGTGGTACCACGATTGCCGATCTCGATGTCGAGAGAGATCGGATACCTAAATTATGACTTACGACTTGTAATTTGCGCGCGTCTGTCCGGTCATTTTGGTCATAAATCAGTTGTCGAGCATCCTTACGCCGGCGAATACTCGGTGTCTCTTTCGCCATCGCGGAACCTTCTCCGATCTCATAGCGTGTCCTTCGTATGTCGCTGTACTGACGCGTCGTCGGTGAATAATTTTTCATTGGTCCGACGAGCAACACAGTAATATTTCGAAACAGCACGAACATTAATTCGTATATAACATACGCTTTCGTCGGTGTGCAGGGTGATGAATCGCAGCCGCTTGTCGTTGATGCACTTTGACTTGAGATGATTGCAGTTCGTTTAATCGCAAGCTTATTTCGCATGTAAGAAATGATCCTGTCATATCATCGGGTTCGAACATTCAAGACAGAACATGAATAAATATTACGTATTATACGATATTCTATATAACTACTGTATTATTATTTAATTAATAAATATATTTTGCATGCCGCGCGAGTATACAATAAAATATGATTTTCGAGACAGATCTAATTACCATCGCTTCAAACTCGTGTTTGTTTGCATTTTTCGGTTTGCTTTACGAAGCGAACGATTTTTTTTTCTCTCAACGGACATGTATCGGTGAGACCACCAACCGCTGTTCTCGCTCGAGAGTGTTTTTGTCCCTCGCAAGCAGAAAATTGGCCGCCGAGCGGCGTGGTCGGCAAAACACGAGAAGAGATGCATCTTTTCTGCTTTTCGGGGGTCCGCGTGCATCGCGCGCGGCATTATCATAATAACTGGTAGCCCAATAAAGCTGCGGGGCAGCTCATCGCGGCCAGCGAACCACCCCGGTGCGTACGCACACATGCACGCGTATACGTTCACAAACGTATCGGCGCGGCGTCGAGACACGAGGCCGAGCGATCCGGGAACTGGTTTTGCTCGACGACGATCAACGCCCAAGGCTTGTCACGATGCCCCACGAACGATCGTGCGCGCGTCCCGACAAGCCGCTGCTTAAACGAAACTCACACGGATCGCCGCTTTATACCGTCGATAATGCGATTCGACCGAGTCGGAGTAAGAAATAACAGCCGCGGAGAGCGGCCCCTCGGGATTTTGAGGGAGGTCCTTTCCCTCCAGCCTTTCGGAGCGAAAGTATAATTAAACGACGCGAGCAATGATCGCGCGGTATAAATGAAGCTATTACGAGACATCAAAACCAATCTCGCTCTGGATTTAATCAGTGATTTAGGATCGCTCTGATTGCAATTTCAACGCATCGGAACAGAATGTGCTCTCTTTGTTGGAAGCGAGAGTTTAGCTCAATATGAAATTTGATAAGATATATTAATACACATGTTTTCAGCTGTAAAATATTACATTTTATCTACCCGTTTAATTAGTTATATATAATTGATGTAATAAATCATAAGCTACACATTTATCATAATAAATTGATAGAAAACTGCATAATATAAAATTAACATAGATAACAATTTTAAGTAAATTAAATTAAAAATGCAGCATTTCATATCACTTTTCCGTATGTATATATATATATATATATAACTTTATTTTAAAAATTTGTTTAAATGGATTAACTCATTTCTGCATGATGTCGCTTAATCAAGAGATCCCTTTTTTAAAACGTGGATAGCATCCAGTGCATAATACCGTAATTTTTTCGCGTTCGTTCATGGACTCGCTAGGCGCATCTCCGAAACGAAACAATTAACGAATCCTTGCTAATGAACAAAATTGTCGGGCGCGTTGCGGATCGTTCCGCATGTAACCGAAAGGAAAATAGGATAAAGCGGGCGCTAAATGGGGCAATTATACATGGAAACGGGAATGAGGGTGCGCGGAGGAACGCGCAAAGTGGACTTCGTGGGGTGGTAATGACAGTACTGTAGAACACGAGGATATGTTGGGACACAGTTTCAGAGGGAGGCTCACCAGAGCCAGGAATTACGACGGCCGGAGAGTTTCTTGGCTCTCTCTTTTTCTCTCTCTCTCTCTCTCTTTCTCTCTGTCTTTATGAACTCAACATGGAGTTTCGTTGTTTCACCGTGTAGCGAGAAAAGGAACGCGGGCGTAAAAACGCTGCCGGGCTTCGTAACTCGATTTGACCCTTTGACGCTCGCGTATGCAAATGCAAGCGGTGCGGCGTAACGCGAGGATGGCGTTACATTAATTGCGCGCGTCGAGAGATGACCAGCGAGTCGCGCGGTTCGTATAATGTCCTCAGCTTGACACGCGTCACGTTACATGCGAGCGCTTCTTCAAGCGACTTAGTAGATATGAATATTCACTAGTAATTAAAACCGAGACCTCGTTTCACAACTGTGAGATCCGCAGTATTATGTCACGACTGTTTCTCTTATATGCGTTAGAAATCTTTAATTTATATCGTAATATTTTACGAGTTAGTGAAGTACATGGAAAGAAAATGATTTTGTTGAACCATCAAAATAATTAGATATAAAATTTAAGCTGTAAACAAATTTAAAATCCTTCTATATACCTAATTATTTTTACATTTTAACAAAATTATTTTCAGATCTAGCTTTATTAAATTTTCAGATGTTTCAGCAAAATCTTTCTTTCTGTATAAAATTGAAGATGTGAACTAACTTTTGTGCGAACAAGTTTGCGTGCATAGATTATTTTTAAACCGAAATCAGAAAGTGTCACTTTTAATAAATAATCTTTATCTAAATATTGTGTCGATTATGTAATCGATCCTGGGTTAGTTTATTACTGCGAACATTTATTTTTGATTTACGCTCTGCAATGTTATCATAATCAATGGTTCGATACCTCTATGGCGTACATCATTGGGCTACATGCGAACAATGTTTGCGGAACAGGCCAAATACCTGTCGGTGGACTGTAATAATCCGCGCCGATAATAATTAATCTGCCGACGAGAGACAGCCGACGTGGCGGGTATCGGTGCGAGGTTGACAGCGATTGATCTAGGACCTAATAATCAGCTGGGTATTAAATGTCGTCCCGACGATATATAATTTCTCTCGCCGTTATACCTAATGTGTCAGCAGTTGTCAACGGAACTCGCGTTTTGTGGAAATTGACATTGGAAACGTTCCACGAAGTAAAGTCGTGCAAATTAAATTTGCACGGTTTTGTTTTTTTTTTTATGTACATATGATGTTTAATTCGTTACGGCGAACGAAATGTAAAAAACAAATTTAAAAACTTGTGCGCGAAGAGTTTCACTGAATTATACGGGATATATAAAATTGTGCTGGCCGGTAATTATCGAAGTTGACATCGAAGTTGACAAGTCGGCATGTAACTATAATTAGCGTCAATTGTCGTAAACATTAATAAGCGTCAGACATCTGTTGGTTTTAATTATCTTGCTTTGTCACGGCTGCAGTGACGATTAAATGACAATCTCTCTTAATTAAAAGGATCTCATCGTGCAAGAAGCCGTTTCTTTATTTGCGACAAGAGACAAGGATTCGCGAGCGGCGGCCATCACAGCGATATCGTCTCGCTTATTATATTTCTCTTTACATTGCCCTTATCCGATCGAGCTACATTCCTGCAGTTTTTGCGAATATACTTCGTGCGGAGAATATAACGATACGACGAAGCCATAGTAGTGGCTTCAAAAAGAGAGATACAGTGACCAATTAAACTGACATGAAATATTTTTTCCTTTTTTAAATTTTTTCTACCTTTTTGAAAGATGATGAAAGGAAATTTTCAATATTCTTTATACAAATCGCTCGCACTTGTTGACTACTGTGCATATTCCGCTCGTAATTCGAGATTTTTTGTTCTATCTTTACAATATGCAGCTTAATTTGCATATTTTGTGCATTCACTCAATGCGATAAAATTATCTTATCCTTTTAAATCGATGTAGATCGATTGCATATCAATGCCTCCTCTTAAGAAGTACATCTGAAGCCGCTCCTGGGCAGGAAAAGAACGAGTGAAGATGGAGCAGATGCTGCGGAGAGAGTCGAGTGAAGAGACTCTCTTCACTCAGGGAGGGGAAAAAATGCGCATCTGCCGACTCGCGTTTATAACGACCACGGGTGTGATTATGTGCAATTACCGGGCGACCGCCTTTGCAGAGATCGATGAACGTCGCGTTTGGCGGAAGAACGAAGGAGTTAGCGCGGAAGCTTGTGCAGAGAAGGAGACAGCAATCGGCTGAAAGGTGGTTGGAATTTGCGCGACGCAGAGTGCCCATGTCGTAAAGACCATGACGGTTAAAACATTTTAAGCACGTTGACCTTAATAACAGGTCTACGTTCGCCGCTGCTCCAACCACTAAACCAATCGGCAAGTCCTGTACAGAGAGAGAGGATTCCATCACCCCTTTTGTTCTCTTTATTCCTTTTCGACGATTGTCTCTTGGTTATTCCTCCAAGCTGCATACATAAAAAAAAGTATCAAAACTGTTGTAACGTCTGCTGTTCGTATCCGCGCGTGTGATTTCCGGTAGATTCTGCCTCGTGGTTCGCTTTCGTAGAGAAATTTCAGCGCGGAATTCATTTTTGGAACTATCATCGGATCCGTGTCTTATATTTATGGACGAAAATTAAACTCGGTCGAATATAGCCACTGGTTGAATTGGAAGAATATCGCGTTTCATCCATTGAAATTCCATGGTAATTATAGACTTAACTTGACTATTTTAGCTGCATGTCAAGGAGTAAGAGAGAGAAAGAGAGAGCGTACACGTGTTTATATCTGTAGCGCGAAATCGGAATGTGACATTGATTAAAAATAATCCCTGTATATACTCGTATTATAAAATAGATTCTGTCTCTCACGAATATCTTTTTCTTCAATGAATATTTAATACAATTTTATTTCTGTCGACAGCAGTCTCTAGATTCCAACATTTTGACAACAAACTCTTCAAAATTAACATTCTCTTTGAATACATTATTTTATATTGTTAAAATTTAGTTTTCTGAATGTTCTTACAATTTGAAAATTTATTTATATATTATTATTTTTGTGTTTATCAAATTATCTAGGATAAAAAATTAATGTGAAAGATAAATCTGTCGCTTAATATAACATACTGATTCGAATTTTTATCTTTGACTTAACATTATATCTTTTTATTAAAATATAGCAATCTCAATCTGTGTTTCAAAATAGATTTGTGATAATGAGCAATTCACAACAGAGAGGAAAAGAGAAAGTTAAAATTATTTTCGCATTTATCTTGCGAAGACCCTTCCTGAGAGTCTCGAATCCTACTACACGAGAGTATCGGCTGTAAAGGACTACCAGTTCTTCTGGAGCACCTCGCGAGCAGTCGAACATCTGTCGGAGTGGTTTCTTTGCCCTCGCAACGCCGGCAATGACGCGGTGCGGCGCGACAAGAATTGAGGGGAAAAAGGCTCCTCGCTTTCTTCATTGCAGTCTGCAGTAGGGAAGATTAAAAGTTTTCTCTTCTTTTTTTTATACGCGTCTATCTATAGAAGAGATTCGCATCGAGCAAGACATGGGCATGAAAAACCTGTTGACCCTGTTTCTCGATTTTTCTCCCTCTATTAATTTTGGGATGCTGTGAATCTACAACCGCATATATTGTTTCTTTTTGCATTTACTGAAGATTTAAACGTTTAATGTAGACTGTAAAATATGGTTTAGATTTTCTTTAGTTTTCCTCAATTAGTTAAAGATCGGTTCTTATTATAACAATATTCTTTATTTAGAATTAAGAGACAAAAATTAGGCTAAAAAATTAAAAGAGTTTAATCGCATCAGAAAATAATCAGTAAAGTGGTGTCCATGAGTTGATGGATCAGATTTGCTTCCTTTTCGACGATCGATCACCGGCTAATGTCGTGATAGAAGAGATCAGGGACATAATGGCACCCAACGGACAGTTCGATAAGACATCGCTGCCTTACGGCAAGGATTCGTGCACACAATATATAGACTCCCGTCTCACCTTTTTGCCCGTTGAGGTTACGACGAGCACGGTGGTGAGCTAATCCTATTGTAGGGGGTATAATTGGATCCGTCCACCCCTGTCCACTTCATTCCTTTCCTCCTTGTAACCCCTGTGCAGAACAATCTAGTCTGGTGCCAACTCGTCTTTCGCCAGAACTACTTAGCCCTTTGTCTAATCCTACTCTCGTCCCTCGTAACTTCGTTATACGACCTTTCGGCTATGTGTAAAAGGCCGTGCGTAGACATCTTGTTGAAAAATCAATTCCATTCGTTGAAGAAAAGCACCTTCTTGGACACATTTTTTTGCCACTGAGTGGTTCTATTGACTCGATATTTCGGTATTCTTTGACATGGTTGACCATGTTGTTACAACACGATTAAAGGGATTTGCTTCCATTAAAAAGATTTGTCTGTCATAATATTTTTTCGACATTTCAAACCGGTTTTTATTGTGAGTTTCTATGCGGTAATCTAATATTACTCCAATTTGGAGCATTATTTTATATTTTATATTCTGTTTCATATTTATTTATTGATATTGTATTTTCACTTTCACAATCATTACGTTAAAATGCAAAATATTAGCTATATTACCTTTAACGCTTATAATATCACAATATTGCAATTTTATTTTTTCAGTTAATTAATTACCTAATTAAGAGGCACGTAGTGACTCTAGGCCATTGATAAATACATTCAGGTTTAGTGGTCGATAGTAGTTCAATTTATAGCGTCCTGATAATATTAATTTTAAAAATATTCCATTAATTGAAATTGACACTCGAAATATTACCGTATTTCACGATCGGAATTATTATCTATATAATTTAACGATAGGCATCATACAATTTACGATTATTGCATTGACATGAAAATCCCTTAATTTCCTTACTTTCAACACCAGACCGTTATACTTCTTGTGCTTTGTGCATCTCCGAGGACCGCCCACGGTGTTTGGGATCCACCGTAATGGATTATCTAATGAGGATGCTTATAATCTAAGCAAGCATTCAATTCCACACACCGTAAAGATAGTTTAATCCGCTATCCGGTATCTGATTTGTCTATAATATCACGACTACTTTCGCAACTTATATTATGATGTTTAGACGCATCTTCTGATTGCTATATTCCAAGTACATATTTTCTATCGAGATTTTTTTAATGCAGTTTTCTTTCATTAAAAAAATTACTTAGATATTAATTTCTTATTATTTTACTTATTTATTTTCCGATGACGTGTTTCAAGTCAAATTAAAATAATTTATTTAATAGATCAAGAAAAAGACTGACGTGAAACACGCTTCTGAATTATTTGTGATGGTGGTTCAATCTGCCTATCGACGTAGTCGATAATTTGCTATGCGGATACACGCAAGTTGAATGAAGTGATTATAATTTCTGTCTTATATATTATACTCTTAATCTTTCAGTTGTATCGGAATTTGATTGACTTTAATCGATAATTACAGGCAGCTTTCTCGCGATGGTAACTTATCTTTTTTTCCCTAGTAGAACAGGGAAAGCTGTCGATTGATCCGGATAACGTCAGATTATCATACTAATATTGAGGGGCGAACGAACGTACGATTAGCCGCAGGCTCGCGCGTTTACGTATAAATTATTCGTCACTGCTATAATTATTTATATATCGACCGTGCGTGTCGCTTCCACGAAGACTGATTTGAATATTTCGAAAGTGGTCTTTCGTTTAGACACCGTAGATACCTAGTTATTAAAGCTACACGTTCGCCTGTCGCGGGTACAAAAAAGGGGTTAACACGCGGAATAAATTACAGAGCACACGTGGATCTTTGTATCCGCTATGTAAAGAATTTAAATTGTTCCATTGCAAACGTGCAAAGCGGTTTTCGCAATTGAAATCCGTTACGACATTTGACGTGAAACGACCGGCGGCGATTAAATTCTCAACCGACATTTTTTATATATATGTATATTTATTTATATATTTATTTATTATTTGAGGTATCGAGCGAAAAGTTGATAAAACGTATAATGAAGATCTTATTTTAATAATTTATGATTATGAGTATATCGCGTGATTTGCAATCATTTTATTTTGCAGCGTAGTTATTGTGTCCATCAGATCGATATTTCTCGATAATTATATGGGGAGTTGTTTATAACTACTGTCCGGCGGTAAATGGAATTAGTATAATTAAAAGTCTATACTAAAAGAGCGATACAAAATGTGTCTCGAGAATATGCGTGGAACGTTTGTCAAAACTTTATGCAAATTTTTATTAACACTCCGTGTTAATTAATTAAATACTCACGGTTAGCCCTGCGGGTTGTTGTATCGCTAGCTGTCATGCTTTTGCTCTATTTACCACTACGAATATTAACATTTTTTCACACGATATAATCGAATGTTGAAATTTGTAGCGATAAGATTGCCAAATGTCTTTCACATTTCTGTTATCGACGATAAGATCGTTGTCCATTAACACAGAATAATTTCGATGAAACAGTTTACAACGTGCTCGTAAAACGAGCAGGGTTATGTTATGCTTTGCACGTAAAGCATAAGTCTTATAGTACAAATTTGTGTATATTATATTCGAATTGCAAATTAAATACTGAGATCGGTTTTCCGCCCATCTCTCGCATAATTTGCACTATTCATGCAACGACCGTTATTTCTACTTGACGTTATTATTGTAATTGGAACTAGTTTCGTAGAGAGCGTATATTATCGTGTCGCAATATCGACAGTAAAATTAGCATCAGAACCTCATTATTTTAATATACTGTATGTAAACTTAATCGCCCGTACTATCATACACTATCATATTCTAAAGCCTGAGTATAATGTACATAAATGTGCTTTTAAATAAAATCAAAACTATACACGCATACGTTAGAGAAAAGGGACACCGTTACGTCATTCCTGTGGCGTTTATTTTATGAACAGAATGAGAATAATCGTGAACGGGGAGAAACAGCAGCGGCTCTACCCGGTCATGGACAAAAATGGGATGTAATAGCCTGCGCGATGCCTATCTTCATGAGCCAAGGCGGTCGTTTGTATTAATTAGCCAAGAGCTCACTCGATTTCTTAACTCAGCCGAGATTGCCGCTAAATGGACTATGTTAAACGTGTCTCGTTATAGGACAAGCAACATGAAGATTTTCTACAATCATCAGTCTACTCGAATATCACTGAACATTTGCATACTAATCTTTTTTTTATAACATCCAGATATTAAGTAATAATTCTTACTGTGTAATAATAATATTAAGCGCACGCGAAGTGGCAAGAAGAGGAACGGAGAGTAGAATTTCCTCTTTTCTTCTTAAAAATGGAAAAGCAATCCTCGTTTCGTTATATTTATTACGTGCAATGTCAGTTACACATTATACGATATTATCCCGACGTTTTGCAATAAAGTAAAAAAAAAAAAGAATTGATAAATTAATATAAGCGAACGGTAATATCTCGTAAGGACGTATGAATGGAAAATCCGTTGCGAGAGGCTTAATTGCCGTTCTGCAGATTAACATATGTGTATACACGTGTATGTGTGTGCGTGTCAGAAAACGCGAAGGCTACTGCATCGCGTTTTTATTACTATTATTTGTCTGTCCGGTGTAATCTCGGAGCAACGCGGCCCCGAAGGATTAAATTCAGGTTGGCTCCTCACTCATAAGGTCAGTCTCATTCTGTACTGTCGCTCTTATATCCATTTAAGCCAGCCAGTTTCGAGCAGTGGTTCCCATTGCAACTACGGTATCAAAATTATCGTACGAATAAAAATGATAATAATGTACATGGATTTCTATTAATTCTCTTCACAAAGTTTTCACTGTGATAGTAATATATTTATACATTAATTGATTATGTTGGGTGTGGTGTAACTCTCTAAATAGGAGCGTGCCAATAATAACATAAAGTGATTATTATTCTTGATAAGAGCAGTTATTTTTCGATTCCGAGGATTGATGATAGTTAAGGAAAGGGTTGACCGGCGGCGAGATCGTAAAAAATAAGGGTTGGCTGCACGAGCGGCGATGCCTCGTTTTGATAAAGCGGCAAGAAGTTAGGGCGACTCTTGTCATTGGCCGTGCCATCGTCGTCTTCGCGTTGCGGTCGTGGCTTGACGTAGAAGATAACCTTGTCGGAGAAAGTTCCTTCATTAGCCGCGTAATTGCGTCGTTCTGGGTGAAGCGTGTGTACACCTTGAGGCAAAGACAACGCGATGTGGTGGTTCCTTGGTCGAGCGAGGCGTCATCGTTGCACGGAACGAAAGAGAAACTTTAAACGAGCTCCCCCTTCTCGCGGCGAGGCGCGGCGTCTCGCAAGTCGTCGTTTAATAACGCACGCAATTACGCTGCAATTTGCTTTTCGTATTTGCCGTAATGCAGGAAAATCGCGACCAGCCTGTCGGATGTGTGTGTTTCGCGCGGTACGGCTATACGCCTTCCGCTCGCTAAATGCAATTAGCGAGACTATTTTTATCTCCTGCGCGCCAAGAGCAATTTAGGCTCGCTCTTTCGCAGCGCGAAAATGTAAATTTTTAACGTGACTCATTAAAATAGTAATTTAATCACTCGAGTTGCATGCGAGTCGTAAGCATTCTCCGAATTTCCGCGCCGGACCACTTGAAAGTGGTCCGACATTTTTCCACGGCTGAAAACGAGAGTAACACGACGATGTAACTTTATCGTTGTGATCTTTACAGAAAAGTGCTAGCTTTTACAATCAGTTGTTATAAACGAGACAGTTGTAAGAATATCAGAATATCATGGTGAGAAAATTTGGAATCATGTCACGGACCAATAACTGAAAATTCGCGAAACAACTCGATTTCACGGAAGTCGAAATTTTTATTTTCGCGATATTGGAGATTCTTGTACTCAATGGTTTACTATTTTACCTCCGGCTACACGCTTTATTTTTATTTCGTATACGCGGCGGAGAATAGAAGTTTCGTTTTATAACTTTTCCGATATAGAACGGTGTGCCAATCTGTGAGAATAAAATGTTTTTAATTTCAATCTCGTTACTACGGAATGGAAAATTGCTTTTGATAAGTGATCCTATGCGAACGCGATCGACGAAATAGCAAAATTATTTACAAAATCTCCAGAAATAAGAGACGTACAAATTACACGATGAAATTATCTTGATGCGCGCGGCCCTGAGTGATACGGAAATTATTATCTCGGGAAGTATTCATTTCATGTTTATTTGGAACGAGGCCAAAGAAAATGTAGCTGCAAATATTTGCTTCCCGACATTTTTAATATCTCTTAAACTTCTTACAGTTATTTTCCATCTCACCGATGTGCTTTTATGCGCCCCGCTATTCTTTCACACGTGGAGTGTAAATACGAAACGTATTGGGATCTGATTCGGCAAAAAGTTAACCAATACCCGATTGAATCTCAGCGAGTATAGCTGAAGGCTACACACGGTAGAAATTGTAATCGATCTGAGAAACGCACACATACACATTTTCGCGCAGTCGATCGACAAAGATCGGTAACGATGTCCTTCTCTCGCGCGAGGATAACTCGCGGAGATAACGTGGCATGGACTTGGAACGCGGCCAGGAAGCAATACCTGGAAATCTGTAGACAACTCGATTTCGTTGAGAGAGATAGAGAGGAGCACGCCGTCGAGAAACTTGTTTACCGCGCTGATAATGGTATTCCGGCCGGTGCATCGCCGGCGGTCGTGTTCCACCGGCGCTGTTAATGGACTTACGACGAATCGCGGGGATTTACATGGCATTACAAACGCGTTTGCGACTAATCTCTCCTCACTCGTGAGACCGGCCGGTCTCTGCCGTTGACAGTCCCGCTCGCCCCGCTCCCCTGCACTCGCGCGTTGTTACTCTATCTGCGGTCTCGGAAGCAATTTTCATCCAGATTAGCGGTTTCAGTCGTATAACGTCATCCTCGATCAGCGCCGCCATAGAGATCTCGAGATCGCCCCATCACGCCCCGTTGATATTTCGGTTTAAAGTTTATTAATTTTTAGCATACAAGTGTCCGAAATATCTTGTTTTTCATCTACAACTTAACTTGGATTATGTCATTCACACAGTTGAAAGCAATCATGGAAGAATACGATATCATAATAACGCGTATATTATCGTTTTTCTTTCGATGTGAGAAATAAACGATTTGAAAATTTGATGTATTCATTTTCTTGAAAGGCTTGTAGGAGTGCCATTACGCGAACGTAATTCGCTCGTAACAACGCGAATTTTCTCCAGGACGTTTATATGTCCTGCATTAAATGTCCCACATATCCATTCGAGGCGCGTTCGGATCGATAAATTTTTCTGACGTAAACGCGGCTTTCGAACAGGCGGGCATTAAGTTTGCCGCGTCGTTTATCTGATCCTAAACGACGTCGACGTCGTCTTGTATCACCGGGAGCGGTAGTTTCTACGATCGAGTAATTTGCTTGCATAATACGACGCCTACGCAACGCCCACATATTGGCTGCGGGTTGAGAACCCTCGTGCGCTTCATACCAGCTATTAGTGATAATTTGTTAGATCGACGACGGGACACGATCAAATACAATTACGCGCACGAACGCGCGATAGCTTCACACGCATGTGGCGAAACCGTCGGAAAATTTTATCCTGTAACGAACGTTAGTTGTCCACACGATGGCGAAATGCGTTAATCTGATCTAATGACTCGCAGCGATAATTCTTAGTATCCATTACATTATAACTGTAAGAGGAGGAATTATATTTCTGTTAATATATAAGCCAATGCGATATAGATATGAATATCACACGTCAGTGATTTGTCGGAAAATTAAATAATTGGATCAGACGAAATTCAATGGATGAATTGAACAGAACGCAGCGATGGACATTTTTCGATTTCCATACGTGATATTTTTCATCGCGTTGCAATGAGTATAGGTACTCACTTTGTGAGTAATGACTCTGTTACGGTGGAAATTACGACGAGGAAATTATCCTCGAGCCGCGCTGGTCGCTCAATTGGCAAGAAAATATTTTCTTGCAACGCCTTCCACGAAGCCTGCGAGTCCTTTAAAGCTCTTAGAGCTTCATTCCCGAAGGCCGTAAGAGGAATCGTACGTACCTTTTGCGGCGCTTGTTCTCACTTAACGAGATGCGTGTTCTCGCGCTGGGGATATAACCGGCCGTGGTTTTCTTACGATCGGCCAACGTTGTTTTGCGACTCGCAAGGCCACGCACACCGTCCATAGCACCGAAAAATGTTGGACAATAAAACGCGCACGATCGAAGCCCGCCGGCCATTAGGTACGCCGCGTGACCATTTTTGTTCGTGTCGTTCGTTACGCGGCAAAATATTACAGGATGGATCGAAATACAAAATAAACAGCCTTGTTTATTTGCAAAAGATACAGCGCGTTGCCAAGAAAATGAAAGATTAAAGTGAAATTACGCGTTTAATTAAGCGGAGAAGAGGATCGCAGGATACATTAAAAAAGACTTTTTTCATAATTCTTCGCTATTAAAGAAGCGAAATAATTTTTCAGAAATGCAAGCGCTGCGTCTCACTTTGTCGTAGTCTACTGCCTACGTATTTCTTTTTATAGTGAGTGTGTGCTATTATTATTTTTATTATTAGTATTATTACCGTTGTTATCGGCGTATCGTTATAACGATCCTAATTATGCACGTGCGCCACCGTATCGTACCATTGCGGACGGTTATTGTTAGCAACCGAAAATACAATCGAACGCTCCCATTAAACGTCAGCCAATTATCGTGATATCGTCTATTGTTACGCCGGATAAAGCGAATTTTCAATCGATAGCATGTGCTACCAGGCAGTAAGCCAATACAACGTGCAAGGTAAATCGTGCGCGGGTGGACTATCCAAATGGATTAAACTGCGCCTCGTATTGATCTTGAGCACTTGACATTGGTTGTTCGAAGAGCAAATCGGGCCAATGATGCGAAACTTCCGGGGCGACGAACGATAGATCAGCGTTCTCTTTACTTATTTTCTGCATAAAGGGGAAAGAGGAGACACGCGGTCACGATTCGCGTTTATCACGCTTTTTCCGAGGACGACAAAGTTTGAATATTCAACGGTTTCGCGAAGGGGGAATTGCGAATGAGAGTCAGAGAAGGAAAGAGAGGAAGACAGTACACTCCGGGACTAAGGGGCTAAACCTGGCTGAATCTGGTATACATCCCCCTGCAGTTTAGCAATTAGCGTCTTGTATTTCAGATCCGGTGTTTCCGCGCTGCGGTCGCGAATTCGCGGGAAGAAAACGGATCAAGTCACGATGTTATCCTCCGCAGCCTTATCTTTGAGCTCTATTCCCGTCGTCAGACAACGTATAAATGTTATTGCATTCGCGCGCCAACTCCCAACCAACCAACCAACCAACCATCCAAGCAACCAACCGCTCCCGACCGTAATTTAATGGAATTATTCGACGGAGTTACACGCTGTTTTATGCTCGCGTTGAAGGCGCCCGCTCGTGCTCGCACCACCACCGCACCGGCATAAATATGTATATGCAAATGCGATGGGGAATAAAGTGAAGAAAATATGGAATGATAACGCGCGACGTGCGTTTGCAAATTGTGTCAGCGCGCCTGGAGAATCGCGCGTTTTTCGATAACTCGTCCGCCTTGGTTATCATTTTTTTCCGCTTCGGTTATCATTTGTTTCCTTTGGGATTATTTAATGTTGCGGCAATGTAAACAACGGGATATTTTTGATAATGGATTTCATGAATTGAAATAAATAAATGAATAAATATTTGAATTCTCTCTGATTTGCTAGATTTATTGGACATCTCTCTCTCTCTCTCTCTTTGTACTTTAGGTAATTTTTAAAGAATTATATTCCTAAATTGAAATACTTTTCTCTCAGGAATAAAGCGGTTTTATTCTCGCAATTCGGTGAAACGCTTTTCACATCCTCGTGTACCTTCATTTCTACGTAATAGACTGAACGTGGCATTCCCGCTATTCTCTCCCGCGTTCAGAATTTTAGGGGATACATTTATCGGGGCAATACGCTCGGCTGGGCTGGGGCTCATTACACGCTCAGTCACTTTTTACAGTCCGATGGAAACGCCGTGCACGATCGGAAAACCAATATCGCCGAAAAGCCGTGACATTTTACCTGCCGCGTTAGAATCGATTCTCCCGCCATGCAAACGCACGTCCTTTCGACACGCTCGCGTTCGGAAATACCGACGTAGACGGAACTCGATCTGGGAGTGGGTGGAAAAAGGTGGTGGCTCTCCAGCTTTCCGACGCGATCCACGGCCTCATTTCCATGAATTCGGAATTACACGCGGCGATGTCATGGGCGTTCATGTCGCACATGGTGCACCCAGACACTCTTGCGCGCGCGTCGAGTACACGTGGAGCTCCCAGCAGCAGTAACAGCCGGTTGGAAGCGCGTTCAAAGTCCCTTTTAGCGGTGCTTTCAACGCTTTTTCCGCGGAAGCTCGCTCGCCTGCTCAAATATTAAAATAAGCGAGCGAGAGAAGCGGAAACGCGCGCGGGCTTACAAAAGAGATTTTCCACTTTGCCGTGGTAGAGCAAACCTTGGCTGAAACTTGGATGGAGGAGCGAAGAGAAAATACATCGAGGAATATGTTGAGATGCTTGTTCGCGCTTTCTCTCCATTCCAAGCAAGTTTCGCTTCTCTCGTCTTCTCTTCGCTTCCGGTGCGAGAGACATGCACTTGCCGATGCAGGCAGGTATCGATATACCGAAATCGACTACGCTGATCGAGATCATTGATCTGGTAATAGAGGGTGCAAGAGATTAATGGGAAATTGCTAGAATCGGGCGTATATTATGTGATTATTGTACTGCGTATCACAATTGCGAATTATATGATGTTTATTATTAGCATTTAATCCTATTTTATCTCGCATCCTTATAATACCCGATTAAAGTTCTATAATAATCTTTATGTAAGAAGATGAAATATGTTTGAAGGAAAAACACAAAAGTAAGGAAAAATAAGAAGAAAAAAATCTCCGTATCTCTGTTTTAGAATTATTGTATCATTTTTTTTATTTCAACTGTTTATTACCACTGTTGCGTTACGACGTTTCAGAAAAGAAATGACGGTTTTATTGTCAGACTCTTATTTATACGTAAATGATTAAGTACAATACGTTTTGCATTTACTATTGTAATTACTACTTGAGAAAAAAGATGCAAAGAAATTCATCGCGTGCGTTACGGACAGATCATTTCATCCTTGATTTTTCTTTTGTTACAGGTACGTTCGCTGGATTTTTCTATTACCCGTAACCGGCTGTTTTACGATCGTGCATTATTCCTATTTCGATCACGTATGTATCTACACGTGTATGTACATCGATATTAATAATGAATGAAGTCGCCGCGCATATTTGCTTTGTTCCGTTGAAAATTCTCGCACACTTCACATCAGTTATATTTTAATTCTGCGTCGTATTATATCCGCACAAATTAGCATATACGTATCTTGGCATTCTTGTATCGCGACGTTTACTGCGCAACGTTACTGATATAATCGTACTTTCTCATGCTTCTAAAAGAAGTTTCACTTTCGCGTAATCTCACTTTGTTCGAGCGGACACAGCCCCGTGCTTTGAAATTACTCGCTTGTGTTCAAGACAATTAGCTTTCACGATAAGACAGATTAAGTTAGTGACACGTATAGAAGAAGTTTAAGTATAGTAAGACGTAAGTAGTAAGCAAATCAATATTTTTCATTGTATATTGCTTACGTAATTTTTTTATGATGTATACCTTACGTTCTCGCTTAAGTGATTCGCTTATTGCTTACTGCTCACGCTTTTTATGTGCCACTAGTTTTATTGTTCATCGCGATGCACCTTACAACGTAACTTATTGCTTACGTCTTACTGCTCACGCTTTTTATGTGCCACTAGTTTTATTGTTCATCGCGATGCACCTTACAACGTATTGAATTTCTCGATTGCACGCGCGAGGTCGCCCGTAAAGATCAAATGACGTTAAGCGAGGAATTGTCCATCAGAAGAATTTACGATCATGGATCGTAATATATGATCGCCGGCTCGTCTTGAACCGTTTATCCGTTCGCCGGATATGCCGTTTCATCCTTCGCATGCGCTTAGCTTTTCGGCGCTAAGCTTTTTCGCGCGAGTTGAATTATAGTCGGGAGAAAATAAGCAGGTAGGTACAAGACATTGTAAGGTGGATGACCTAGGTGGCTGGGGGGAGGTTAAGAAGCGAGATAGGAAGATTATAAGCGTCGCGTTTCATTTGCCGTTCTTTCCCTCTTTTCCTCCCATGGAGGAGCAAGCTTTTTACTCTCGGACCCCGACTCTTACGGTAATATCCGTTACGGTGTCTCTTCCCCGGTCTCGTGCCCCATTGTTGCGCCCCTCGTTAAACAGATCGACTGTAAAAAAAGGCGATTTCGCTTAAATTGGAGTTCGCGAGAATTAAGATAAAGCTTGCATATGGCGAGACAAAACTCCCCTTATCATTATTCGCGTCGATCTCGCGATTTTATCCTCGCGTATAGAATAACGAATGACGATAATATAAAAAGCGCGATTTATTCTCTCTCATTTTCTTAATCAGTACTTACATCTGGAAATTATTTTACGATATATGTATTCACAGGAAATATATTATTGATTATCTATAAATGTATATTCACGACGAAACAAGATAACTGAAGTGACTATATAATATTCAATTTTATCGAGTTACATTTCTCTATCGATTGATGTGAGACTATGTATCGTTGCTGTCGTTATCTAGTGTATTCCTATCTGTTTACCCACTCGAAGAGAATCGTCGCAATGCCATCTCGCGCGGAAAGAGACATCGTTTTTCCAGAGGGTGTTGGCACGCCGTTGCTTCACCTCCTGTGCTGGAAAACAAATCATCGTCGGAGCACCAAAAATATTTATCCGTCCTGGCTGCACGCGACATCGCTCGTTTGGTAAACATCTAAATCGGCCAAATAAACGTCAGCGGAAACATAACGCCCTGCCGTACTAGTTATGGCGTGCCACCACGGAATTGTCTTCTCCGGTTACGGAAAGTTTTTATCTCGAATTTTTCCTTCGATCAAGTGAGACGTTATCCTGACGTTGTTATCTCTTCCGATAAGTCTTGAAATATCTTCTATAATTTGTAAAGAAAGATACACAAATATTTCATAATTAATTTGTGTGCGACTATTTTTACAAGACAGAAATAAACTATAATAATTTGAAAAATATTATGTTCTCTTATTATTAAATCCGCTGCGATAAAAATAATGAAATATTAATTAACTAATTTTAAATAACTCAATTAATAACAACGTTGCGCTTTCATTCGCCCTTAATTACTGAAATTTATGTTTTCAATTAAAAAAAATTTGTAGTTATCAAATTTTATAAACATCTTGTCTTCGAACTCGTTATTTCTAACTAATATAATATTACGCAATTTCGTCGTGATTACAATTGAGGTGCATGGATACTTTTTATTTAGCAAATGCTTAAATCTTCTTTGAAGAGAAAATTTGCACGCGAATTTTCCCCTGGCTGGTTTTTATTTTAAGCAAGGTAGGAAAAATACTTAATGCACGTTTCACGCGTTTCTTTTAAAGAAGCGCTTTTATTCCGCCGACTCCCTTCGCGACCCAGCGAGCGTCCCCCGTGTTTGCGCGCGCGAGTCTTTTGTCGGCGGCGATTCTTCTCCAAGGGAATGACGAAAGGGACAGGCACCGAAAAGCGAGTCTTCCGGATGGCAGCCAACGGTCGCGAAAGCTTTTATGAAAGCTTTCCTGTTTTTGTGTTTACGCGCGAGAAGAGGAGATCGCGCTCGTGCAGAAAGGCCTGGCCCGCACGCCATGGGGATACCATAGAGATACGCCAACCGTTATCTGCAGCAGTAAATACGAGGATTATCTAGCCTGTTCCGAATGACGATGGTGTGTCGGTGCTGCAGGACGGGAGGGCACTTACAGAAGGGCTTCTGATAGAAGGCTAAGTGCATTTGGCCAGCTTCCAGCCGAACGACGAACCGTCGCGCGGCTTTTCTAAGCGGGAAATCACCGTGGGGTGAACCCTCTCGCCTCGTTTCGCCTCATCTCGCGTCGGTACGCCCGTCACCTGCCCTCTTTCTTCCTCTTCTCGACTCGTCGATTCACCCTCTTGTCCATCCTTGGAACGCAGTGGTACTCATCCGGGATATTTTGAAAATAATTTCTATGTTCCGTTGCATCATATTACAAACCAAAAAAATATCTTCTTATAATAATTTTTTCTATTTGATACATTTTATTTATTTATTTTGTACGACGAATACTTGCTAAAATGAATAAAAATGAGGAAATTATTAAGGCTCGATTTGCTTCAATGAAGCGACGATGAAAGAAATATTTTGTCGGAAATAATATGTTGGATCTCGAATATCGATTTGACAGCTTTTAAACAAATATAGCATGGTGTGGAAAATTTAGAAGAACATTTTCAATTTCCCAACTTGTGATTTTAAAGTTTATTTAGGACAGTTTAAACTGTCTTTGAAAATCTTGTTATCTTAAGTAGTAGTGACAACACGTGCTTGATACAAGAGATATGTTTGAGATACTTAAACTCGATGAAAGAAGATGAAAGCCACTGTTCTGAGACATCGTAGAAGAGTCTTTCTATAGTGTTCAATTCCCTCGAAGTTTCTCCCGGTCTTTGCCGTCATACCCTAAGCTAAGGTTCAAGCTCCGCTCGTCGTCTGTCCGCGATGGTAAAGGTTTCTGCAAATCGTGTTGGAGCCATCGTATAAACGTTTGCCGTAAGGGAAACCTGATAGAATTCTTGACGATGTTTCGCGATGTCTGGCGCGGTGATTGAGAACACAGTGTTCACAATTCGCACGACCGATATTTTTCCCTTCGACATTAATGTATTTAAACATCGAAATGGAGGAGCTGGAAAGTATTACACGGAATTTGCTTTATATTTAGAAATAAATTTGTGATGAAATAAATCTATTACAAGAGAAAATAGGATTATTAGTACTTGTTATCTTGTTATCGCAGCAAATTAATAACGCGTGGTATAGGTTTCAAGAAATTGCGTATCTTTTGTGACGTTAGCGTCTTTATCTTGTTGCCTGTGTCTATTCCGGGTGTAATTGGCTTTTGCGACAGCGATGATAAAGCTTCTATTTTATTTTGGGTTACAGACTCTGGTGCGCTTTTGTTTCGGTGCTTTATAGTCCAGAGGATAGTCGGTCGGTTCGGTGTATGGAACGTCTTGTAAAAACCACTTGAGTGGCGGAACGTGAAGGCGCACCGCCAAGGGATGCGAAAAAGCTTGCTGAGACACATTAGTCTCGGCGAGGGTCAACGAGTGAAAATAAATGGCCCATTACTTGGTCGTGAGAGGGTACCTCTACCACGATGTCCCTGGTATACTTCTCACCGCTGCGCCGCTTTCCTCTCTCACGTCTTGCGTCCTCTCCGATCTTGGAATTTAACGGACCGACGATGTACGAGCTAACATCGAGAATAATAGAACGTAAATACTGCGATAAAACGATAGGACCTGTTACGTCGTTCTCATCTAGCCGCGCACGGATCGTAAATTAAAGTCCCGTCCGACGTCTATGTTATCAAGAAAAATACATAAGAAATTAATTAGCGTGATTACGGAAAAAGAAAATAGCTAGTAATTTAATTATCAATGCACAACGCGCATTTTTAAAGATGAAACAATTACAAAATTCTTTCGACTTACATTTTAAAGCATGAATCTTAACATAAATATTCACATATTTTAAGAGAAAGTGTGAATTTGTTAATATTAATTCAAATTGTTATGAAACATATTTAAGAGTTTTAGTTGCGTTTCTTCTACGAATTACAAACGTCTTAATTTTCTTCACCGCAGAGTGCCAAAATATAGTCATTCCAACTACGTACGTATCTTGCGATTCGTTATAGTTGGTGCGGAAATTCGCACCTGCTTACAGCGAACACGCATCAGCCGGCTAAAACACGGGCCAAATAAGAATCGCGCTAGTCGTGCCCGTGGCCGCCAGCGGCCGACAGGAATTAATTGGCGATGTGAACAGACGCGTGCCCGGAATCACTTTCGCGAAGCTTTTTCTCAACGACGGGATATCTGATCGTGAATCGATGCAGCCAAAGTGGTCCGACCGGTAGCCTCCGCCGGCGCGACCGGATTTTCAAACTCGACCATGGCGATAGTTTTAAACCGATATGCACTATCGCGTATCGGAAAAAATTCAGTTCAAGGTCTGATTCCCCTACTCGAATACCTCGAAGCACCTTGAAGAGAGGTGTTGTTACAGCCAAAAAATCTTAAAACTTAAAAACGCTACTTAAAAACGGAGTCAAATCATATAAGTCAAAATGAAAGCGATACAGATGTGTGTCGCTCTATCTTTTCGACATAAATAGGTGTCGTCAATGTAAACGAATGATTTAGAACAATAATAAGCATTATTTCGGACACTGCTTCATATACGATACTGCGACAAATTTCGAAACATTAGCGAGATATTCATGACCGCAGAACGGTTCGTGAAGTGATCGCGGTGGCTTTAATAATTATCGCTAGAAGTACTTATATATAATATTATTTCGCCGCGCGAAGGGAGCGTGACTGTCACGAGCTCTTATCTCACGCGGAGTGCTGACGAAATCAATGCCTTGTGGGTGAGTGAACTTTCAAGTTCTCGTTTATAACCCTCGAGTAGCGGGAATGAGCACGAGCGCGACGAAGGAAGTTGGAAGGGCGTGGGCGGATAGGCCTTGTCGCTATACCTTAATTACGTTAGTCACATTATGCGACGTTTCTCCCTTGTTTCGTGAGTCGCCGCCATGAGACCCCTGGGTAAACGATGCCGGCGTTAACGTCGGTATAAAGCCACCCCAAACCCGATCAACTTGCGTAAGGACTGTACGACATCGACGTCAGTACGGCGCCATCGTTTTCCCTTCAGTATCCCGCGTTCCCCTCGCCCATCGCGCCATTTCTTCCGCCTTCTTTCTTTGCTTTCTTTTATCGCACAGTATCAATTTAATTCGGTCAGGTGCGACGTTAATTCCGCAGTGAGTTTATCGCCCGCGTGCGTGCTTCGTGCGTAATACAGAATGATCGGAGTGAAGGGTGTGTTGGGTACTCTGGAACACGCGAATAATAATCCAGCTTTGCATAAGTGATTAGACAGAAGGGGTTTTAGAACAAGAATAAACCGAGCCGTAATTTGTAAGGGTCACTTTAAATACGAGCTAAAGCGGACGTTAGCTTGTTACATTATGTTTGAATTTTTTTAAATATTTATACTATACTTTACTGTAATTTCTAATTAATTGTTAAAACATGCTCTCGAGAGCGATGCTGACATTAAGATATAATTAACTTCTATAATTTATCGATGGTATGGTGGTTGATGTTCAGTACTATTAAGTCGCGTCGTTAATAATTTTGCCGAAAGATGTCGATAAAAGCCAAATAGAAATTCTTCATTTAATTATAAATCTTGCTAAATTCGGCCAAGAGACAAATGTCTGAGTAAATAGTTAAAGGTGCACGAACTTGATCAGTTCAACTATTCGAGATTAAATAAGCTCTTGTATGCTAAGTCAGATTAAAATAACATAAGCCTTGTTGCATGATAGTTTTAAAGATGTATAGCTCGGCCGCGCATCGACCAGTCTGTCGACAACTTTGCCCTTTTTCCTCTTTCTTTCTCTGAGCCTCTTCTCGTGCCACTTCCTTTGATCGTCCTCTCGCCTCCTTTTATCGTCCGGCGTTAATTTAATTCGGCCAGGTGCGACGTTAATTTCGTGGAGAGTTCAGTAACCGCGTGGTGGTGGTGATGGCTTCGAATACGATGCAACGCGCCAGTGGCGTAGATCGAATATTTTTTCTTTTGGAATTTCGGTTGAAATAAAGTTTTTGGAGTAAAGATTTGTGCACACACAATTATTAAGTTTTAATTAGGTACTTTATCTTAATTCTTCGCCGGTAACATGAGTCTTTCGCCAACAATAGGAGTCTTCGAAAAACAAAGTAACTTTTCTATTGTTACTGAGATTATAAGAAAATCTGAAAAATCTAGTATACTTGTCAAAGATGTAACGAGTTTTTACCATTATAAAAGTCAAATTGTATTTTATTTATTTTTTTTACAGAATTTATTAAACTTTACAATTAAATCAATTAATTATATATATATATAGAAAGAGAGAGAGAGAGAGATTAAAAAACAGTAGTTTCAATATTTAGTCACTTATTTAAATTTTAAGATTCTTTAGAGCGATTCCATTATTTTAGCAGTTTTTTGAAGTCTTGTTTGGAATGTCCAGGACTTTTATTCTGAATTTAATAATCGCGCTGGAAAAGCTTATCTGTCTTTTCCCGATCGCTCTAGATCGGTCTTTGCTCGACGTCGCAAAGCAATGTTCGACAAGAGAACCCTCTCGACAAAGAGAGATAGTGGATAGGAAAAGAAGACGAAGAGAGGAGGACGATGTAGAGGATACCGGCGTACATGTAAGTGGCAAGGCTTCGTGCATGCCAATCGTAGGCCGTATATCTCCTGGCACTTAGGACGATCGTATCTCGGTCGGGCGGAGGGCGCGCTTGTACAGTAACGAATAACCAGAACGGGCGACCGCCCGTTTGCAACAGGATGTTCGGTTTTATCCCATCCGCGGTATCGTATCGTCGGATACAAATTGTGCTTTTAACTCGCGATGATTGACGATCGTGATCGTAAACGTCGACGAGAAAAGCGTGCGCGCGGATTACTTATTCGACCTGTTCGTCACTCTCGTTTGCAATCGAGTACAGCAATCTCTGTTTGTCGTGGCACGAAATCAGGCGAATTACAAATTCTAACTTGCGAGAGTTTTTGTTCGTCTCTCTCTCTCTCTCTCGCGTGTTTTTCGGTCAGACTGCTTGAAATGGATTGTGTTTTCTGCACGACGCCGCACAGAAAGCTGTGCCGCGGTTTAATTCAAGGGTCAGCCAAGGACACACGGGCCTTTAATTAACGATTATAGGCTCCCACGGTCATAATTCAACCCACAAGTCCGGCGTCGTTCACCCTTTCCGTTGCGGTCGCGCGGGTTCCTTTACCCTTTTGCCCTCATCTTTGACTCATGATTTTCGCGGTGCGGTTACGGCTACGGAAAAAACGAACGATCCGTTTCAGTCGGCGATGCGCGGACGGAGTTTTGCGGTCGTCGTCGCCGCAAACGGTGTTAGACACGGTTATTAGACTGGTTATCGTGCACGTCAAATCTTCGCTGAGCATATAGGTACCCTGATGTGACACTTGATCAGCTTATTTTGAGATAACGCAGATTGTGTTTCTTAACATTTACAAATTTTTATACAACTTAGCGTAATATTATCTCATTCGTTATCAAGTTATCTATGTAGAGATCTTATTTTAATTTAAGAAAAATCGCCATCTCTTAAAATATGATTCTCAATTTTATTGTGTTGTAAATTGCTACCACACTTGCGTTGTCTTTTAAGAAATCAATTATTTCGATACCCTTTACGAAACTTGATGCCAGTATTTCCGTTTTGTATTTAATATAATTGTCGCTGTAATATAATAAATCGCATCGATCGTGACCAATTTCGGCAGTCATCATATTCCCCGCCCGCGTTCGAAGGTGCATAGCAACATTTTCCAAAATAATTTCCTGGAATGGATCTTGAGAGATTCCTCGTCGATCGGAGATCCACTCCCACGCACTTATCCCGCCGCCGCGCCGACGCGTGGTTTGCAACCATAATTCCGCCAGTCGTTCAAGGTGAGACACATCACGCTGGAAGTCGTGCATCACTTTCGTATCCTTGACTCAACACCGTACGCCCGCATTTTGTATTGGCGAAAAAAAGCGAGATAAAGAAGTGTGCCGGTGGAAGTGTGTTTATCGGCCCCAGTATTCCATTCCAGCCAACCTCTAGACGACCCCGACGCGTTATGTATGGAGGACAAAATTAATGTCACGTTGTGGAATCGTTGGGACATATATGCCGTTTACATGCGCGGCTTTCACAATTTACGAGAAACATCGCTTTGTAGAAATTTAATTAGCGGCAATATGGTCGAACCGGTTGCTTTGACCGCAAAATATTTTTCAATTTATTCCACGAAATTCTATTAATTAATACATTTTAATTAATATCAGTGACATAAATTATAATAAATACGTTTATCTTTTTTAATTGTTAACGATCGTCATTAAAGTCATGAAAATTTATCTATGTAGTTGTCACTCTATTTAATCATTTTTGTTTCAAAACGATTACGTTTTTGTTTCCCGAAATGCATAATTAATTTGTAATCTTATCGGATTTAATTTTTATATTCGCATGACTTTACGCTCCCACCGTTACTTGACACCGTGAAGCTGGGAATATTTGTATTCTCCGTAACTTTTATTTTCCGCGGTTTATTCTTACGCTCGTACTGTCACGATGGACCCGCATTTTACGTTCGTAGCAACCGGCATAAGTTTATTGTCCGTAGAACACGTCGTTCGAGTCAACGCAGATGACTCAGCGTCACGTATTCGATGTTCAGTGTCATGCTATTGCGGAATATGTTTGTCTCTTGTTTCATCCGCGGTCACTACACGTCGAAGCCAATAAATTTAATCCTATTCATTCGAAAAGGATCTTAACCATTTCCGATTCCTCCGCCTATTAAGATTTGTGTATTATTAATTCATCAAACATATTTTTATCCACTCGTAATATTCTTTAAGTGGCGCGATTTTTTTTTATTTACAAAAATAACCTCTATTATCGTGCTTATTGGATTGTGCTTAAAGTTGTATGAATGGAAAAAAATTCATAGAAGGGAACGAAAGAAGAAACATTCTAAAATAATATTCAGTTGTTCGATTGTTTGAAAACTTTGAAAAATCTTTTAATTTTACAAAAAAAAAAACGTGTATAAGTAAAAGGATTTTAATGTTTATCACGAAATGACGTAAGGGGGGAAGAAGGTTAAGAACTAGAATTTACAACTTTGCGGCGCTAAATTGACGCTCGTCCATTATTGCCATTCTCATGCATGCAAACGATTGTTATTCGTCGTGTAATGCAGATTTTGCACTTGGCGCGACACGCGAAACATTTTTATTCCCCGTACCGGCGCGGCGGCGTGACTCTCATGAAAATTCAGCGAACCCTTGACCTAACGCCATCATCAGGCTACATCTCGAGCTCACTAGCTCACCGCGCCCGCTGGTTATATCGTTCCCAGTTGACGACGCACGATTTAACCTTCAGACGGCCGGCCCATCGGTGTCCCGATGTACTATATCGGATGGCTACCTCGTTGCTGCTCCGTTGAGCCTGCGATGACGGTATGGTCTATGGATAGATGCAAACACCATTGGTGTTCGTTCCTTCACGGTCTGATTCCCGCCACGCGGCCTTTCGTCCGCGCGTCGCATTTTATCTCACAATTTTAAACGTGTTACACACGCTCGAGATGCTTATCGGCAAGAACAATAAATATGTATTCGGGATAAATACTTTACTGTGTTTCCGACAAGTAAATTAAAAGAATCAGGCCTTATTATATCGACACAATCGATGATATGACTGACAATAGACTGGAGAATTGACAAGAGAAAGGGGGAGAGTCCTTTAGAAAGAGATTACGTAAAAGGAAGCTCAATTTGATTTCAGGTATTACATATTGTGTTACATGTACATTTGTAAGGTGTTATTTGCAACAATCGACTTTTATTTGACGAAATAGCTCGCGAGCCTCGTCATACATTATCATACCATTAGCATCGATGAATTCGTGGAAGCATCTCATTTGCATTTCGAGCCCGCTATATACATACACGCATACATCCCACGGACATCTCCATCGACCGGCGTGTCTCGCTGACTATTCAAGGTCAGCGGGGTCCGCCACGTGGCAGTGACACATGCGTTGAGGCTGAATAAAAAAGGCCACTCGAAAAATGGACGAATGCCTCCGTTGAAAGTACGGGTGCGAGGTTGACAAATGATTTCCTTGTACATAGAGTGAGAGAGAGAGAGAGAGAGGTGATCTCTATGGATCTTTCGCGCGATCGAAGGTTCTTTTTAATTGAATCACCCTGTAGATCTTCAGGGACAGATATCTTTCACACGAAATAGAAAATAGAAAAAGTTTCTAAAGAAAAAGATTTTTCCTAAAAATTAAACAAGATTTTTTTTTAACGACTGGAAAAAAGTTATATAGATTTGCAGTTTTATTTTTGAATTTCAATGTTTACATATTTTGAATAAATACGAATATCCATTACTTATTTGTACAAATGAATATTTATACGAAGAGATCGGTTTGCCAATCATAAAATCGATGCCTAGTGTTTGCACGAGTTTCCGGTACATAATACACATCGGTGAGAATCGGCAACGAGTTATGACAGCCACAACGAGTTTTTCGTCGTTATGTGCACCTACCTTTGGATTACGCTATTCGTTTCATAAGCCATTATTCGAATAACAATGGCCCGTTAAGATAGGCACTGTTTCCTTTGTTGCTCGTCGAAGATAACCACGCGTTACGTAATGGCACAATAATGCTCACATTAATAATCGGGGAAGCTCGTAACTCGACAGAGTCAAGGCTAAACGGTTCCTTTGCTCCGTCGCGTTTCTGGTTTGATATAAAAATAACATTTTTCGAGCACGCGCGTGTGTTTGTCGATGACTAAATGCGTCAACCAAAGATACGAAGTTTTTGCGATTAAAAAATGTTGGATCACTACGTTCTTAAAACGGAGAATATTAAGTCTGGAATATTACGAAAGCAAAAATTATATTACTGAATATATTTCGGTAAATTAATTAAATTCTATTGTAATGTACAAATAATAAATTGTGCAATAATAACGTGAATATATTGATTATCTTTTGAATGTTACAATATCTCTTTTGGGAAATATTTATTTTATTAAAATTAAATTTTTATTGTAATATATCTATTTATATAACAATATTTGTCAAAATTCATTTTTATATATAATAAAGCGTTTTTGAAATGCTGCTTTAGTTTTATAATATATTAAATAATTGTGGAAACTATAATTAATAAATTAAAAAAATAATATTAATAAAAATTGTTTGCTCGAATAATTACAAAATGAAGATTATTTTTTTTGCATTTAATTACCAATTTTCCGATATCTTTGCACATTTATCTAAAATGCAACAACGCATAAAATTCGATGTTCTTCTTCATCGAGTTGCGCGTAGCCTCGAGCACGCGGGATGAATTATTTATGACTTATCGCGGCGTTCTCGTGATATGGACGTTTTTTCATAGCTTCGAAATTAAATTAGCCATTTTGTGCTTTGACGACGATGCCTCGATCTAAATATAAATTGAACGGAATCGGGAGAGAGCACGCGGTGTGAATGCTCATGCGGACGCTCGTTTAAATAATCGCATCGCCGCGAGATAATTAAGATCGACGCGAGACAGTTCCCACGCTTCGTCCGCTACGCCACGTTTTTCGCTCCTCAGAGAGCGAGTTTAAATCTTGTGAAGATCGTTTACTGATAAAGCATTGCAGATCGTCTGTGCGGCGATGAGTGAAGGAGAGATGGTTAAACCAAGCCTGCGGATTGAAAGAGCGGATGAGACACCTTGTACGCGCTTCAGTGTCAAATACCGATCAGCTACCGACCTGGAGGTAATGAGAACTGCCGCGTTGTAATGATGAAGAAACCGGCAGCCAGTTCGGTAAAATATGCCTGGCGAGATCATCTCGTGGTCGTCGTTGTCTTCCTCGTTCTCTTTTTGGTCAAGACTGAATTAATTGAAGCAGTCTTCTCGCTCGCGATCGGGAAGATCGTTCGCGGTTTCGAAGATGGCCCTGCCAGCACACGTTGTCGTCGTCGTCGTCGTCGGATTATCCGCAACGTTATTTTCGTCGTCAACCGCGCGAAATTGCATCCCTGCGCGAGCCGTGATTAATTATCGCGTGCATGCCGTTGATTGAAATACTTATAGCTGTCCCGACGGTGTAATATAAACCTGCCGTCCGACGTCCCGCGCTGTAACGCGTCACGATAGCCACGATGCGGCGCAACATTTTTCATCCTGGAATGTTAATCACATTTTTTGAACGTTAATGCCTCTGCGCTGAAAAATTTATTCTTTTTTTTTCTTTGGATCTCTCCTGTGCTCGTTTCTGATATTATATGATCCCAAAATTCGCTTATAGTGTCGTAAAGATTTATAATAAAAAAAAAAAAAAAGTAAAGGGCAATTCGAGAGGTTAATCTCTCGAATTACCCTTTACTTTTTCCTTTTTATTGTTTTGACATCGAGAGCTTTGTTTATTAGTATTTATTTTTTATATATAATATATTATTTTTAATTATACATACTCTCTCTAAATTCTTTTGCAAGGAAAGTTTGTAGGCGGGATTATTTTCAGTATCTATTTGATATTGATATTAAATGCAACGTGGTCACATGTGTTGAGAAAACAGCGACCCAGGCGTGATTTTTGTTTCACGGGAACCTCGGTTGCACGCGATATCGTATGAAATATTATATATAGTTGTAGAAATATTATTTTTGTCACGCGTTGTTCGATCCTACCGAGATTACGTCCACGCAGTCAGAACAGCTCATTATCGCCCACAACAGCTGTCATGCAACTGTAGCTTCTTATTGTTGGATGTATCTGGTTAGTTTATAACATAGTATGTGTTTGCACCGGCGTCGCTTTCTGTCGGTTTCTCTCTGATCGTAATCGTAGCGATCTCCATCCACATCAAATAACGCTAATTTGTGATTCTTTTTTTCTTTCCAACGCTGTATCGTATTTCGATATCGTGTTTCGCATTTTATCCTGATAGAAAAGAGCATCGGTCTGAGAGAACGAACGCAGTTTTCCTCGAGCGGTAATATATTCACGGCTTCTTTCAATTTTAAGAAATTTTACTGCCTGCACGCGAAAGAGGAGGTTATGAATATTCGATCTTCTCCGAAGAATAACCGTGAGCGGCGGGTTTAGTGCCGCTTACGATTATAGATGCCGGAACGATCAGTATCGGTCGCGCTACCGGCATCTATACGCCAGGCGTGAACCCACGATAATACGGTAATAATCGGAGCGATATCTCAATGGCGATAAGGCAGAAGGAGAGAGTGAAAGAAGGAAAAAAATAAGAGAGCACGATTGTAACGCATAAAAGCGGATAACGCGCCGCAGGACACGCATGTCGGTGTGGAATCTTGGCAGTATCTTTTCCGAGCCATTGCCCGTCGCACGCGTGCTTGTACACCGGTTCGAGAGATACATCATGCGTTAATTAAGTTCTTATCGAAATGATTATCGCTCTTTTGATCTATCTCGCTACGTGCGCACCATTCGTTTTACGATGGAGATCTTTAACGCACGACGGAATGAAAAGCGCGCCAGAAACTAGTTACGCGAGTAACAAAAAGACCCGGGAGACAGCATTGTTTATTATCATTGTTATACAAAATTGAGATAATTTTTCTAATTTACTACTATATTATATATTATTATTATTATCGTGTGTTCCCAATTTATTCTTTAAAAATAAATTTTTAGAATTACTATCGGGAAATTGTGACAGCGCGGCAAATGAAAAGGTATATATTTTGAAGATGTAAACAATGACTCGATATTTAGAAGATGTCGTCGATTATTTAGATTGATTTGGACTTGATTTCGCATGCTCGAAACTAGTGGCTGCAGAACTGGTCCAGGCGCCCTGGCGAGGGGAGAAAGGCCGTATCAGGGAAGTACAAGCCCTATAGCTTGCAACAGCATTCCATCTCAATTAGAGAGAATATGAATAATAGACCGCTGCGCCGCGGCAGTGTGATCCAAGTACGCAACTTCGAGAGCGGATCTACACGCGTGCTATTCGTACGCAATTTATGCAGTCACTTCCTTAATGTCATTTATCTGTAAAATCCTCTGACAGATGGTGGTAGCTTTACTCTCCACCGATGAAACGAGGAGAAGACGTAATTATTCTTGAAAAACTGAAAATGATTGGAATACACAATAAAGTATATATTTAATTGTCACGCAGCCTGCTATTTCGGTATCTGCTTAATAATCGAAGTACAACAACCGTCATGGGTGGAAGCTGTGTGTGTATGTGTGGGATCTTCCATCCTTTAAGTGTTAAGACAACACGCTCGAAGCCATACTTCAAACGATCCTTTGTATATACGTTATTTCCATCTACCTCTACGTCGAAACATCGCGCGCGTAGCATGTTAAGTCAACATAAGCATTATTTATCTCCGCGCGAGGATAGATCCTTTTATTAAAATGAATAGATCTATCTTCTTCTCAAGTATACGCATACGATACACGCGCAAGCATATTACTTTAGATATTCATCGAATATATTTTTCCGCCTCTCTCAACGTATCGCTTATCTTCGCTCTCTCAATTAATTAACGATTTCTAACGCGACTCCATATCTACAGATATTATGTATATTTCCTTGGTCTACCGCCGCGAACAAGTTTGCAAATCTCGCTGACTTCCGTCTTTGTATCCTCGAATTAAATATACGCGCCATTTCCTTTGCGCGTTATTTCCTCTGCTTTATCGCCGTCACGTTGAACCGTGTGCTACTTACAATTCGATTAGCATATTTATCAATTAATTTATTAATTTATCAAGTTAATTAAGTCTAGCCACCTTTGATATTAACGATAATTTATTAAACAATAAATTTATACTCAAGCTTTTATTACATACAGATGATGTTTTAATTATAATTGATTATTATTAATTATGATTTGGTTTTATACAGAATTTTTATTCTTTTTCGCGCAATGTTATCTTATAAAAGATTAAATGCACTAGTGAGATCGTTGAGCAAAGTTGAGAAAGGAAAATCGATCTCCCTGTCGTTAACTCGCTTTCGATCCAGCCTTACGTCGTTATGCTCTGTATAGGTCGCTCTTTGTCTCTCGCAGAATGGCTCGCGTCATTACGCGAGCGGTCTCTCCTTTATACAACGAATTACCGAAGATTTATGCCTGTTTCGTGTCCCGACTCGCGTACAACCGGCCAGCCAATTATTTTCAATTACCCTAGCCTCGCGCGTACAGCTCATAATTTTCTAGCTCTCCATTTTTGGCTCGGCCCAGTCGAGATGCCGAAGAGTAAATCGGTTGATTCCTCGTTTCACGTGGACCATGTGGATAATTAACGTTGTCGTCGCTAAAACCCAGTCGTCAACACAGAGAGGGAATATTTATTATCCATTCTCCTCGCGTGCGAAGGGAATTACATTCGTGAACAGAATAAGCAGACACGTTTCTAAATATTCTTTATTTAAGTGTATCTATTTTAAACGATACCCTTGGTTGAATTTAACGCTGCTGCGAGGTTTACGACCGCCTATGAGACACGCGTTGCTTTCGATACACGCGCATGGTGCTGAATGGGAATCTCCTCCAAACAACACTTGGCCGTCTTTGAGGTTTAACTCCGCTCAGGGTGTTTGTAATATCCGATGCGCGTTGACAATTTTAGGGGACGTTTGTTGTCGCCTTGCACGAGCCGTTGCATTAGTGCCATTAACGAGCGCTCCTTCGCATAGATGACGACAGACTGGGGGGACTATGTTAGGGCCGCGTGACGTGGTCCGTCGCCGCTAATTGGTCATGCATCGCCGGAAATTGTAAAGTCGGGGTCGCCGCTACCTATCCCTATTCTACTAACGCAGTGATGACATTCCGCCAGAATCTGAGAGTTGTTTCATCGATATACCTGCGGTCAGCTAGTTAGAAGAGGAGCCGCTTTTTGGAAAGTCGTGCCGCTAAGTGGTGGTTGACTCGGGTTGCCTGCTCATACAAGCTCACGCTTACAAGTTAGCGCCTTCTCCTCTCTCGATGCCGCACGCAGATAGAGATCTTTTTTCGATTCAAGGACGAGAGACCGAACAGATACGAAGGGGAAACGAAACAAGAAGTAAAAAATACACATCGTCATTTTTTTGCGATGTGAATATCGGAAGTGTGTATTTAAAAACATTTAATTCTTAAACGTTATTTTTGTATTTCCTTTTCCAATGTACTTTTAATGTTTCTTTTCTTGCTTGTATAAACTTTTTAATTAATATACGTACATACATTGCTTGGTAGCGTTATGTTCTTTAATGTCTGGCGTTCGATTAAAAAATATGTTTATTTTTACGAAAGGCGTTTAAAGACGTTTTCCAGTCAATAAAATTAATTTTTTTTAGAATTTGGATAAGACTCACAGATGTCATCAACGGTAATTGTCGGAACTCTCTATAATATTTTCGCAGGCTTTTTAACTGAATGTCACTTCCTTTCAATGGCAGCAGCGTGTGTTGTTTATTGACGGTGCTAAGATGGTGCTCATTGTTAAGCATGAATAATATAACTTTATCGATGCCCACGCGCTGTCGTCCTTCGGAAGTATGCGCTAGTGCGGTTAGATCAACGATCGAAGATTACTTTATGAACTTGCACTTTTACGCGACTGACTTCGCGTTGAAATGAAACTTGGACTAAACATATTCCTTTTTTACAAGTTATTCAGGACGCTTTCATTTTACGAACATACCGTGGCTTATCAGTTCTACTACTTCATGCTTTAATAACGTGCTACTCGCGCGTCGTAAAACTCCTTCGCCGCACGCGTATAAAAGCGCGTGTTCTGGCATACTCGACCGCCGCGCCGCTCCGCTTAAAGAAATCTTTCCTGCGTTACCTCGAGCGTGTTCTAATTGTTATTCCGATGCGGTAGCGGTTTCAGATAGCGCACGTTACGGTCGGTTTTACGACAGCCTTACACGAGGCTCGGTCGTCTCCCATTTGAGATTCTTTCGTCGGCGGAGCAACGCGGTAGTAGCGGCGTACGTCGCGAGTAACGCGTTTTGTTACAAACGTTTACCAACGCCATAAACTCTGGCCATGCAATATCCTACAAGTACAAAATAAATTTTTTTTAATGTTCTCGTTTCGCTCTCTTCGTTTCACATCTATCTATTGGAAAAAAAAAGTTTAGTTGGATTAATTGGCGTTCTGATTGATAAAATGGAATCTTTCCGTGGCGCGTGTCTTTTGGTTCACGCAGTCGTTCGTCACCTCGGAAACGTCTCTCACCGTCTCGGATTAGCGTGCCTGCTTTTCATTGCCAATGCTAAGGAGACACCCATTGTCAGTAACACACAGTTTTCTTGGTGCCCACACGCCACCTGAACCGTAGCTCTCGGAGATATTTGAAGGTTGCTTTATGGAACTGAAACAAGCGTGACTCCCACGCGCGCCAACGAGCGAGCGAGTCTGTACATGATGTACCAGATGATACTAACGCCGGTAATACCTACGTCTATCTATCCACGTTCGGTCGTCAGTATATCTTCCCATTAGTCTCTGCCCACGCCAGGCAACTTTGTGGCACGTGGGTCGTTGACTTTGACTGACTCTTCATGTTGTCTTTTTTCTTCTTTCTATCCCTCTCTTTCGTTCGTTTCTCTGGCGACGAGTTCTCGTAGAAACTTATCGATGTCGAGTTCTCTCTCTCTCTCTCTCTCTCTCTCTCTCTCTCTCTCTCTCTCTCTCTCTCTATTAATTACATACGTATGAGAGCTCGTTCGAATAGCTGTTTCGAAGTCACGTCCCGTCGGCGCTGTAAAGTGTCAGAGCGGTGCTGTAAAACGTGTAAACCATGAGTAATTTATGCACAGGATTTAACGCGAGCAAAACTGCACAGATCATTTTCGGACGAGATCGCCGGAGGAGAGACTAATTGATCGTGGCGAGAGGGCCTCACTGTCTCGTCGTCGTTTTAATCATCGATGCGAACTAGATCGAACGATCGGAGTGGAATTCGTTTAATTACCGCGACAGATGCGATCTGTCGTTCTGGGAATCGGATGAGCGGTGCAAACCGGTATCGCGTTATGGTAATTGCGAGAATATCTATCGTCGATCGAATCGACAAGTTCGCAGCGATTGCAATATCCATTCGTGGAAAACGGTATCTACGTGTCGATGGATTTGATTGCTCGTGTCTGCGGAATTTTCACTAGTAAACAAATCGATTTTCTCTAATTTCCTCATTAATTTCCTCAATTCCATATTTGTCATAACGGACACTTTTTACGATCGCTCATCATGGGTGGTTTGATTCCTAATATTCGAGCCCGAAGTTAGACTTGCGTGACTCGGCGGTGTGTTTTTGTGAAAGAGCCCTATTCTCTCGCGTGCGTTGTCACGTGCAGTTTTTCTTCGGGACGTGTTACTCGCGCGAATCGGGTGATTACGTTCTACACTCGGCGAAGAGTGCAATTTGTTCATTGGCTTGAGGAGATGGGTCCATCCCCGTGAGACGGTTTTTTTTTCCCTTTTACCCAGACGCTGCGTGTTCGCGTTGGCTGGACAACAACATTGTAAAGGTTGCCGTGACACCGAAAACCACTAAATGCCGCTTAAGTCATCGGACGTTACAAGAGGCGACGGCGAAATACCACCGCGAAGGACCACCGGCTGTAATTGCACGGCATTCCTCTCCTCGGAAACGACGCGATGTGCACCGTCATTATATCACGCGGGGGGATGTGCCGCGATTCGCCCTTGCAGCGCCTCCTGCTACTTTTTTCGTCATTTTTCCGATCGGCCCTTCTCGCGCTCATGTACGCTCTTTCGCGCCATCGAGGTGAACGCACCGGCAGTACGTTGCAGCAGCAACATTCTTCAGAGTGGCTGAGCGACACGTTGCGAGATCGATGCTCATAATAATCGATGGCTCAATTATTTCAATCGACTGTATTTGCGTTTCCCTAAATTTGTCAAACTGCTCAGATTGTCTGGATTTTAACTATATTCGATATTCTCACCTCATTAATTTGTAATCATATTCGAGAATTATACTTTGTTGTTTTTTCGATATTATTTAATGTGATTTTATCATTAAACACGCATACTATTATGATAATTTTGGTATTTTTTGTTTAAATTTAACATCATTACGCCTTAAATCTAATGTTTCTACAAGCAGTAGTATACCTATATAAAACACGGACTTATGCCCAATTTCTTCACTTCTAGATAAGTTACGGATAACTTTATCCAGAAGATATTCCATTGTATTCTGGGAGATATCTTCTAGATAAAGGTTATCTATAGAGGTGAAGAAATTGAGCATTAATGTCCACAAGCTTTATTTAAAGGAAAATTATATACTATAGATATACGTTATTGTTATGCGCGAAATTCTTAACGTTCGTTGGTGGTAAAGAAAATGAATCGTGCACGATACTTTCTTCGATGAAATAGATCAGTTTTGCTTTCGTATATGCAAAGCCATAAATCGCTCGATTAATTTTTCTTCACTGCTAGTTGGACTTGTCGCACCGGTCCGTGTAATTAGCGAATGGAGATTATTAAAATTCGATTTGTATAATTGATATAGCGCAGATCAATTAGACTAAATACCGTATACGCGTATAAGCAAGCTCCTGGATGATAATACTTACAACTAAATTACTTTTTTTTATTAATGTATGTAACTTAATGTGCTTCCACGTTCTATATACTTGACATTATCTCACAGTACTTACATGCAAATCCAGCATGTTTATGTGCGAGTCAAGATATTATTATTCTCGCATTAGGCATTAAAGTAAAAAATTATCTTGGCATTGTATTGTAGTATTTTTCGAACAAAAAAAAAGGTACTGGAAGTAAAAAAAGATTCTTTTTTGCTCGTGAAGAATGACTTTTACGTCACTCTGTTTCGGATCTTATCGCATTCGAAAAAAATGGCATACGTTTCGTAACAGCAAAGGACGAAAAATATTTCCGCGTAGTATATATATCGCGTCCGCTCTCTCACGTTTGACAATCTCTGGCGGCGTTTAGCGGCTAAGCCTATTACGGGCGCATGTGAACGCAGCCTTGCCATGCAATTTTGCCGTTCATTGGGACAGGCGTGACCTATCGGCGGGCATTTACCGTACGCCAAAGGCGATGCCTTTTACGTGATAAATTATTGCTTGCCGCGCTCGTTCGCGATATATCTCGTTACGTATGGACCATCGAGCCGATTTAACCTTCGCTCTCGTTCGCTCTCCCCTTTTCCGCTCTCGCATATAATCATCCTCTCTCCGTGCGCCACGACGAGGGCATTAATCGCCACGTCGAATCGTTATTATTTGCTCGTACGGGAACGTCTTCGATAATGGCTACGTGGCGCCCCTCGGATCACGATCATCATAACGAGAATCGTTAAAATCCAACCGCGGCATACACCGTTAACGAGCCTATCGGATCATGCCTGTTGTTATTCCGTTGTCATACGTTCCAGGTGACACACGTTGTATTGCAACATATCTAATCGTGCTCTTGACGTTAATTCACTCAAATATGATTGGTTGACTTTGACGTATCGTATATCTCTCATCATATGTAACGTACAGTGTAGTGCTTTTTCATTTCCCATTTGAACGACACGGAAGTAACGGTTTTGCTCAAGTATGTAAAAATTTAGGTAGATAGAAATAATTTTGTTGAGAATAATTATGTAGGACGCTAAAACTGGTTTGTCTAGGATATGAAAATTTTTATTGCTTTCATCATGTGCTTGAATTTCTTATATACCTAATTATTTCGGATTCGACACAATCGCTTTTATAGATCTGTATCTATCTAAGTATTATACTTTAGCAAAATCGTCGTTGTTTCTATGTAAAAAAATTAGAATCACGTTTATTTCTCATTTAATAATGTATATTTAATTTACATAATATCTAATACATGCAATAACGCACAATCATGAAATTCTCTATAATTTTCTTATATTTTTTACCTCTCACTGGTAACAGATATTTTTTACAATATTTAAAATTTCAATAATCGATTCAATTATCGGTAACACACGATCGGTGACTCGCGCCAGTCGCTAGCACGAAACTTTTCTCTTCAAGTATCTGGATTACGTTGTTAAATAGCCGGGCATGAACTGGCTACGGTGGTGAATGGGTAATTTAAATGCGAATTTGTTGGTGCATTAACTTGGGGTGAAGGAGGGGGGGGGGGAAAGGGAGGTGCGCTAACGTGGCATTAACACTCGTGGACGCATGCAAAGGGTGCAAAGCTCAAGAGCCGTGAATCAGTCCGTCGCGGCACTCGCACGATTTAACGGATATATGCGGACGACGCGTCTCTTTTCTACGCGACTGAAGACGGTTTTATCGGCAAAGAGAATAACGAGCGTCGGGATAGATTTATTCAGCGATTTTCCACCGTCTCTCCGCGTTACGACGCGTGACGATCGCTTCTTCCATTCGGCGTCATGCAACCACGAGCGTGCACATTTTCTCTCGTATCTATACGGTTGTTAAAAATATCGATACGCGTAACCACTGGAAAATTGCATCCTGAATTCAATAAAAAGAAATTTAATTTGTAGAATTAATTGAATGTTGTAATTTTTTATCTCTCAATCATAAGTATGAAAGTTTTAAGTTAATTAAGTAACATATAAAGTTTCGCATTGCCAATTCAACTGCATAATTCGAATCAGTTGAAATTAATTTTTTAAATTGTTACAGCTTAATTTACTTTTGCGCACGAGATCGTTGTGTGTGTGTGTGTGAGAATAGCGATTTATTTAAAATTACCATCGTTACTAAAATTGAGGTATATGATAAATCTTATAAATGACTATTATTTATAATAAATACATTTAACATATCAAATGAGAGAGGACGTGGTGTTTATGAAAACAAAAAAATACATGATCATCGGATAGTTTGGCAAGAATTTGGCAAGTATGGAAATTAGTTTCGCTCGTCGAGCGGCAAGAACCTTGACGGCACTCTCTGTGCCGTCTCCATAAATCCAAGTCAAGCGATTCCGCCGACATCGAAAAAGAATGATTATTGTCGAACGATGTGAAAGTCCACGTGCGATACCCAGCAGCGTGCCGTTGTCACGTAACACATTTAATTATGGCAGTCGGAAACTAATGTGCTTACCCAAGCGATGCGAAATGTTGTCGTTCGCTCATGGCGGTCGCACGCGACATATTTCGTCAGCTGCCTTCTCTGCGCACTCACTCCTCTGCATCCGTGCGACGACAAGCGGCACGACAGTCGCGAATTGCTACACCAATAGATAGAATCGTAAAATTATAAATTAGAGATAATCCGCGATATACCGCGATTTTGGCTATTAATCCAGGATATAAAAATCAAGTACGTATTTTTCCAAAGGAAAATGCGTAATGCCTATATCAGAGATTGGAATTGAGATTAAGATTGAATAAGTTTAGTCTCAATCTCTAAATCTCTAATTTATACTTAGTTTCTCTTACAATTAGTACACTTCACTTGCTGTTTATACATATATATATTTATTAATAGGAGAATCGAGTTTGATATTTAATCTTCCAGGCAGCATGAATTTTAATTCTTCCGTCAGCAATAGGGATGTTCGAGAGATAGAACAAATTTTTTATTGTCTCGGATTATATAAAAATCTAAAAAAATTCTAGTGTACTTATCCGGTATGTTAAGTTAGCACCCCAACTACAGTACTCAGGAGTTCTGATTAGAGTTCCCACTTAATTCCTTTTGACGAGACGAAGAGTTCCCTATAGTTAATAACAAGAGTTCCGCTCAATAAACATCTTTTTTATATTTTTAAAAAATGGGTGCTAACTTTTTATCGAATTTCGAAGTGGAATAGTTCTAAGCGGCTTAATAGCTTCAATTTGCGATTGCCTAGAGTTCCTGATATGTAAAAAAAATTGAGCCATTGAGCGGAACTCTTGTTATCAACTATAGGGAACTCTTCGTCTCGTCAAAAGGAAGTTGGAACTCTAATCAGAACTCCTGAGTACTATAGTTGGGATGCTAACTTAACAAACCCGTAACTTATCAAAAGAGATTTTCACCAGAATATGAACGCATCATCAGAAGTCAAATTGTATTCCTTATTTTTTATCTTGTAAAATTCTCACGATCAAAATATCGATGATGCCTTTAAATATTTGGGTGGTTTCCGGCCGAAGATTAAACGTTTCTTCTTGGCAAAACGATTTCGAGAATTCGGCTACGTAGCTTTTTAAATCATCAACGAACTGTTCGCATGTAATCGCGATGTGCGTATCTCGCGTAAAACGTCGACAGGAATCATTTATAACGTGCGTTGATCGACGTCCGATCGACGTTCGCGATAAGTCCGTGTGTTTCGTCAGCGCCGACGCAGGCGAGCCCGATAGTGCACCGATAAGTGCAACACGGGCGCGTGCAGCGCGCGGTGCACCGACGAATGCGCCAGCGATGATAATGCGTCACGATAACTTTGGCTCGTCCCCCATTCTCCCCTGTCTCGCGTATTGTATGTACAACGCCCATGGCGTACGCGTAAACCCATTCGTGGCGATTCGAGTACGATACCGCCGCGAAAGGGACACGACCGCGTCGCCGTCGCTCCAAATTAAACAATTCACGTTAATTGGAATTCAAAGGACATTAGCGTGTGTTTGTCCGTTATGGCGCGGCGCGGCGGCGGTGGTCTCTGTTCACGCGGCTCGTTCACGCTACGCGCCGGGAATAATTTGCACCAGTGATTATGAAAAGTGGCTCTGGTTCGCGAATACAGGAAAATTGAGTTAATAGTGTTCTGTTCGATATCGTTGCGTCAGGGATTCTCTCTCGTGAAATTTTGACGTTGTGGAAAAGATGAACACTGCAGCATGTATAAAGGGAAATATTTTTTATTTGTTCCGTTAAATCGTTAAAGAATACTACACGCACAAGGGCATATAGGTTTATTTAATTTTAAACGAAAGACACATATTTTGATAATTATGAGAATATTTTATCGGCCATTCGTTATCAATATATCTGTGGAGATTAATTCACAAGTTATGCGCGTTGTATGTAATAAAGATTCTATAACAGGGACTCGATGCAACGAGAGCAGATACGAATATAATAAAGCGCTTAACGATTGTGAATGGTTGTAAAACGGCGACGTAAATGCGATACGAAGCGAGAGCTTGCAGCCCTTTTTATTTCCATTTTCCATTTATTCATTGCGATGTTTCACGCGAAAACGCGTTTAAAACCTCGAGTGTAACGAGGTGTACTTTAGAAGATGAAAACATAAAATATCGTGACTTGGGAGGAAGAGTGTTGCAACTCGGAAATTGTTTCAGACAGACGGTGTGATAAGTCGAGAGAAAAAGCTCTATTTATTTATTTAAGTCCATGTACTCTTATTTTAATTGGTTATTGTTTCATCATTAAATAAAATTAAAGATTTTAAAACTATTATCAATGTTTTGATGTGCGTTTGTTATTCTGTGAGTATAGCTGAGTGTATCGAAAAAAGTTTAGGCGTTTGATATCACCGAGAGGTATCAATTGTTTTAAGCCGGGGTAAGTTTTTGTGTTTACCGATCCCTCGAGATATTCGGAAACTTTTGTTGTGACTCGCATCGGCGGAAAAAGGTGGCGGTCGCATGGGACATATTGAAGTGGAATAATATTGCGCGTGATTTATTTTTCATCGTACAAAAACAACCGGCCGTAAAAGAGTTCGTGGTCATTCTGAAGGCATTTATCTCCGATATTTAATCTTTGGTCGCTCATTTATCAGCTGTCGGCGCTAGCAATTCCTTTATTGAATTTCTCTTCTTTTCGCCGGTAATGTCGGAGAAGAGCAGCAGCCTCTGTGTTCTTGGCACAGCCAGCATCAGTGAGAAGAGCGCAATAAGTTACTTTCGAGATAATTAGACGGGGCGCATTTAACGCGCGACGAAAGTATGAGATACACGTCGTTTTATATTGATATCATTGTTTGGACTTTGCTAAATTAGATCTTCCGTTCTCGACGCGATGATGGGAAAGGACATAAAGGAGAACGTAAGAATGGACGACGATATGGAGAGGATTTTGTCCCGAAGGAGCTATGGAAAAACTACGAAGGAGACCTTAACGCAATGAGATTTATCGGCGAGACGCGGCGGACCATTATCACGGTTGAATCGAGTTTTCTTCTCCGTAGGCCCGTTTCTTCTTCGGGGTTGTCTCGAGACGAAGTGTCGACGAGGAGAAGGAGGAGGGATACGAGCTTTAATCCCACGGGAGAAGACGCCGCCACCACTCGACAAGTGTCCCCGAACGATCTGTCTTCAAAGAAACTGCTGCGCCTCTTTTTGCTCCGTGACCCGGCCGCCTTGGCAGGACGTTGTTTCTTTGTGGCTTGTATGGCGATAGCGTCTCTTTTTGCCGGCCACGGAAGTGCCTCTTCCTTTTGCCCTTCTCTTATTGCGTATCTCGGGCGTTTCGTATTTCCCAACCACTTAGTCGACTGTTTGCAGATTATCTCTGCAACGCGACAATTATACCTACATATAATCGAGGTCAGCTCCCGATAAACTCAATAATAAATTAAATAAATAGGCAATGCGGAAAAAGTGAGATGCGCAAGTTATCATAAATCTAAATTGATCGCAAATTGTGCAAAACATTATATTCAAATGCTTAGCACGTTTCGTCTCGTACTCACAGCGTGATACTAGTAAATTAAAGTTGAAGTTCATAAGAAGACTATAACGATTCTCCGGCACGCGCGTGTGTGCATTGACAGCGACGCCGCTGTCAAAGAAGAGTTTTACGTGTTGTTTGTACACGTGCTTCGAGATTCCGCGCAGCGCGAGTCTTCGCGGCCCATCGACGGATTTATTTTCGTACGTCGAAGCGACCGCCGTTTCACGCTGTCACTGGCGCCGAGACGAGTGTCCTCCCGAGTGGTCGACGAGGAGAGCTCGGGGATCATCGTCGTCGTCGTCGTATCGTACCTAAATATAGGAGTGAACAAATTATGAGACGAGTGACTAACGCTCTCAACTATACTTCGACGGGGACGGCCTGTAGTAGCTTCGGTAACGCATCGCGCAAAAGAGCTAATAAATTGCGAGAACAGAAGCGAGACTCGCTTTCGTCCATTAGCGTGCTCCGCCTCGCTAGATGTGTGTATGCAATGAATGCGAGATACAAACATTTTGTTTTATCGAATTTATATTGAAATCATTACTGGTAAAATATTTCGGCTTGATTAATTATGCTGTTCACGTGCTGCTAACTATGTTAGTACATTATTTTGTTGAAAGCTTCAGAATTATTAAATAATGTCTATTTTTTATTTCTCCGTCAAACTAACAAAGAGATTTTTCACGAGTGTGTGTATACGGAGATATGAATTAATTGCGTTTTATAATACGCGTTATTGGAATGTGCCGCTATTTATATGTCCAGCTGTCTTAATTAATTCATTTATATAATTACAAAAAATGTTCCAAGCCTGAAAATAATTTCCTAAAACAAACAATCATTTCATTAATATTTAAATGTTTCTACGCTGATCGTAACAAACGCGATGGAAATCTTGTCGTTCATTCGTCTATCACGGCCGCGTTCGGTAGCTATTACGTTTCGCATTTAACAAGCAGATACGATCAGATTCTATACACGTGGACGGTAGCAGCGCGAATGAAGAAATTACGACAGCAGTCCGTCGTATCGGGGGACGGATTATCGTGGAGAAAAACGTCTCGTCTCTCTTCGCGCGTCAGAACGGACTAGATAAACCTCGGCAGCGTGCAATGCCGCAGACGTTAAGCCGCTTCGGGCTCGAAACGGATTTAACCGGCCGCTAATGGTAATGCGACAGTGACACGTATATGTCGGCTAATAAACTCGTGCTCGCCAACGTCTGGCGCGCCGTGAAATTCAATCACATTGCGACGCCAGTTGATTTCAATGCATGCGCGCAGCGAACGTAGTAGAATACCCCGGGTATTAAACAGAAAGTTGAGTACGCTGCATTTATATTTCGGATTAATTACGTCACATCGTCAATTTCGTAAAAAAGAAGATAATCCGCGAACGGGGGAAATATTTTAGCTTCTCTACGTAAAAAAAAACATGGCACATAACAGCGGATAAAATATTGGAATTTAGCAAAGCATAATACGAAATAATAATCATTTAGCGAGTTCTCTCTACTTTGTTGGCATATTTTTCCTGAATGTTTGCAGTTTCCATTTTTTTGCGTCAGAGCTGAAAAATAATAATTCTCGACTGCAATCTTTCTTCTGAATCAATAATATCGCGATGTGTGTGTGTAGAGATCGCGTAATAAAATGATTTAAATAACTCATAGCATCCGCGCCGCGACGACGGTCGCTCGTAAAAACGGTAACACGGGATTCCACTATGTCTCCGGAGGAGAGCGATCAGTGGCAGCAATTTCGAGGAATCGGTGATACACGTCTCAGTGGTTTAAGCGTCTGCAAGGGGAACGAGAGGAGAGAAGGTTGAGGCCAGAACAAGGAGAACAAGACGTCCGTCGTCGCGGTGACGCGGGACGGAGGAGAAAGAGATCGGACGGACAGCGGACGGTCGTCGAACAAAGGCGTTGCTGCTATTTTCGTACGTATATGAACAAGGCCATCTCTCGTTGAGCCAAAGATAAAGGGAGGGGACATTGAGAGGCGTAGAACAGATGGAAGGAAAGAAGAAAAACATCGGTAGTGGACGACGATGACAGTGTGTCTTACCTGGCATCGGGCAGAATTATAAGCCCTTGACAGTCAACCGGATTGAGGGAGGGAGAGAGGGAAGCGCGATTCGGCTTTGTCTTACTCTCCGAGAGTTCTTCTCTAATGAGTCGTCGGCACGCCGCCGCGTTCCTGGACTCTTTCCGCTGCTCGTCATCACGGCTCGATACCCATCAATAAAGCAGTTAATGTGGCACGAGAGTCGACTAACCAGAAATTATATGTGCTCTCTGAAATTGCACGTCATAAGAAACATATGAATATCATCGTTTCCATTAACGTTTTCTGAAAGAATAGTATCGCTCGAAATACAGAGTACTGTACCTATAATTACTCTGCAAAATTCTGCAAATTAAAATACGATTTACACGGAATTCTTACTTTGTGACTCTTTTAAGAAATAGTTTCATTATTCACTTGACATTCACGAAGGAAACGTTGCATGCGCGTATCTGGCTATTTACGTATTTACGAATACTATACCTACGAATCAACGGGAATAGTTTTGCTAAAACGAAACATTAACGTTAATCTCTCGATATAGCAAGTTGTATCCCTTTAGACCAGAAGTGCTCGTGACTGACGCGAACTTTACTGATTCGATCTGACCACGCGTCGCGTCGTATCCGTGCGTGTACCGATAAGTTAACAGCGATTGCTGGACACGGGAACGGCGAGGGAACGGACCGGTACGAAAAGGAAAAGGGGGAGAGAGAGAGAGAGAGAGAGAGAGAGTGTGTGAAGGAAGAAAAAGAAGGCGAAGAAGTGGTAGGACAGAAAAGGGAGTAACCGGCGCAGTTGCAAGAGAGAGAGAGAGAGTGAAGGAAGAAAAAGAAGGCGAAGAAGTGGTAGGACAGAAAAGGGAGTAACCGGCGCAGTTGCATTCATTTACTTTCCCTGCCGGCATGAGTCACACTTGAAAGAGCCTAATCTCACGCGATCGCATCGTGTCCGGTGACCCCCGGTCGCCTTGCTCCCCTCTTCGTCTTCCCTCCTGCTCGACGACTTCCCACCAGACGGTCCCTTTCGTTACACGCATTTAAATGACGCTGCTTTACATTTTTCTTTCCTAATATTGTGTTTTTATTTGCCAGCTATCGTCACCGCCGATCTCTTCCTGGCTCGACAGCCGCGCTCATTTATTCCCGAACGTGTCACCCTGCGCGTTTCGCGTGTAGACCAACTTGGAGAATGGCGCCGTGGCGATGCGCAATGCATTTCTGTCTCGTTGTGACGTTTTCCTTTTATCGAAGCTGTTATCAAATTCTCGTTTTTTGAAAGCGCAAGGATGTTCATCATTTTGCCAAACGGAGTTGACTCGCAAGTTGACTCGCGAAACTTTATCAACACTGCACAGTCGACAGTTTCCGAAAATAAATGTTTATTGTTATTATTATTCACCGAAACACTCAGATTACTTTCGCTATTTTTCAATCATTTTATGCCCGAGTTTCAGAGAACTCGTAGAAAAACGAAATTTTGCTATTTCTAACTTGTTACCATTCATTTAAACGTCAGGAAACGTTCTATTTTGATATGCGAGTGCGCATCCGATAGATAACAAATTCCGCGAATGAAGTGAATCATACTCTATTAAATGCATTCCAGGCGTTGCATAAATTGCGTAGGAGTTTCCGATCTCGTTTGTAACTTTGTTGACGGTGAGGGAACGCTATTTCACTGCGGGCTCTTTACGCACCGGCGCGGTGCGGCGCGGCGCAGCGGCCGGTGCATGTGTTCACGTCTGCTCGCGCTTGCCAGAGATACCGATCCCCCAGTACGAAGTGTGCCGAACGGAAGTTACGTAATTAATGTTTTATGTCTTGTTTTTTTGAAACTATTCTCGATCGACCACCCTCGCGCCGGCGCGACGCGGCAGCCGGCAATCCAGGTGAATGTGTCGATATCCGTATCCGCTCTCTCTCTCTCTCTCTCTCTCTCTCTCTCTCTCTCCACATCGACTCGTTTCTCGGATCGTGCTGATTTCACGATCGTAGATTAGTCGATAACGGAAGTTATTGGTCTCGCTAAGAGTACTTGTATATTGAACACTCGTAAAAAAGAAACTGAGCCTCGCGCGCGATTTTCATCAATGTTAATCACAAGTTTATCTATGAAATACGTTTATTAAATTTTGCACATTGGAAAATAGTTTCTTGCTAAGAAAAGTAACGATTCCATTTATATTTTCTTCCAAAGTTACAGAATTATAGTAGTACACGACAGCATAATTAATTATTTAACCGGATAGATAATTAAAAGTATCTACGAGAGAAATCAGTTATTTCCACATTTTCACGTTAATTCGTTGCAAAATAAACGCTTTCTCGAGTTAGTTGGATGTTGTCGATCGATCGATCGATCGTAGTGTTTTATAGCACGTGCAATACTGTGTCCCTCTTTTATTTTCTCCCCGTTTCGGACGATTGATTGCCATATTAAATTGTTTCCTCGTTCTTCTTTGTTTCAGGTAAGAAATGGCGAACCCATGGTGTGTACGTACAACTAGCTATGATGCGATTGTTGTTTATACTACGGGAAAAAGGTAATCGCGTGTAATTGCGCAGCGGTCACTAAAGAGGAAATTGATCAGTCAGTTCCAGCTGCTTCGTATATTATAAAACGCGGTTCGATCTCGATAAATCCGTGGATTTCAATGGTAAGAATGAATGCGCAGTCTCCTTTTTCAAATTATTCGCTCTATATTTGTGTTGTAAACTTTTTCGGTTAACTCAAATTTTGTGAATCGTTAATTCTTGTCAGATTAAAATATTATATTGGTTAATGTAGATAAGATTGAGAAGACTTATTAAAATTTTACTCTATTGAAAACATTGTGATACCAATTCCGAGTAACTAAGCGTCAGACAATTCTGTGTACGTGAGATATCGATAAAGGGCCGTGGTTTGAATACTCTGGATCGACCACCAGTTACATCATTCCAATACGGTCGCACAATTGCGACGACGGCAATGTAATAATCGTAGCGGAGATATAGTGGCAGTGCAATAATAACGACGGTAGTGGCGATAGTGGCGGACTGGGAGGGTATACCGGGGGTACGTTTCCTGTCCATTTTAATTGGGTTATTAACGGGTGTGCGAGTGTTTCCTGCCTCCTGTGGCAAACCTGGGGCCCTCTTTCGCAGCTGCCACCTCGCGTCAACGTGCCGTCACTGTGTGTGCCGGAAAGCAATCTGTTCCGTTTGTCTTTCGTTCCTCACGCCTACGCGCTGGCGCATAAATATGCACATTGTGCTACTTAAAATTGCACCACGTAGAGAGAGAAAAGAAAGGAAAGAAAAATAAGTTTTCCTCATGGGGCGAAAGAAGGCCACATGGTGGAAGAAGAAGGAGGAAACCATCGTCGCAGAGAGAGAGACGACATGCCGACGGGTTCTTGCAAAATTCATTAACCGCCGTTGCATTGGTAATCCATACTTTGGTGTAACGGTGCTCATTATTGGGCGAGTGGTATCGTATTACCAGCATTAATACGCTTAATACGCTGTAGAATGTTAATGGGACGACAGGAAAGGATTAATTCATACTGTTTGCAGATACCCCGTAGATAATTAACGCATCACGTATCTCGATATACATAATTTCAATTAACTTCTACGAAACGTGCCGCTATTAACATATCGATCAATCGTCGTATTACGATGGATTTGGTTAAAGGTGGTTTAGAGTTTCGCCCGGAATAAACAAGCGAATAAACATCGGACTGTGCCGTGCATCCGATTCGATATTTCAGAATTCCTCCTACATTTATTTATGAAAATCACGAACATTTTAAATGGAAGTTTGTGTGGGGGGAGGGCGTAACGATCATAATGAATAAATTTCCGAATTAATTTCCGGAGCCAAAGTTTACCGCGCGTGAGAGAGCGAAAGCTCGATCGTCGGATTTTTGTTTCTACCCTTCCGTCGCTATGGCGATAACGCGTATGCGGGGTGGCTGTCATATTTCGTGCAACTGGCGTTCGGCTGGAAACTCGCTCACCGGCGCTTAACCGAAGTCTTAAGGGGGCATCGCGCGCGAATAGACGTACTACATAGCGCATTGCACAGCCCGCGTATGCACCGCGAACGATGCATATTCATGAAGTAACGTGCATATTTACGAGTGGCTGTTTCTGTGGGATTCACGGCACAACTTTACAACGCTTTCGGCGCATACGACTATCGCACCGTGCGAAAAAGGAAGCCGAAGACATGGCCCCCTGATAACGCGCGCTGATGTAATTGCCGGTCGGGATTGAGACACGAGGCACGTTCGATTACCCTTTCTTGCGGCGGCCTTTTAGATTGCCTCGTGTATTCGGTCACGCAACACATTTTTTACAATTCTCGTTTGTAATTGTAAATGGTGTTCTATGTAGATTATAACAGGAGAATTAATACGAGCTCCACGGTGCAAAATATTCGAAGAAAAAATATCAGTTTCCCAATTTTCACGATAACGAACGAATGGAAAAACGAAAATTAATTTTGCTGCAATTAGTAGTCTCATATTATCTTTTCGGAATGATCCGGGTTGATTGCGCAGCTATTGCGAGAAATCGGAAAGTTTTACAATATTTGCGAGACGCAATTCACGATATTTATTCAGAGCGCCAAGTTGGCGCATTAAAACTATTATTGTTTATTAGCTGAAAAATAGACATTGGTATAATGCAGACAATGTGAAAAGCGACGCAGTATTCGGTAATTACATTAATACAATGAATCACAGAGTAGCGACGCGTTAAAAGTTTGAAAATAAAATTTCTCGTTATCGCACTTGGATATGCAATTAAGCGCGCCGGCATAAAAATCGCATACGATATCCCCGCGGGAATCTTTTCCTCTTTTTTCCTCTCGCTTCCATTTATTTCACTGCAACACTATGCCGTACGAACCTCGCGAAATTTAGGTCAATTAAATTGCGCTTACCCAGGGATCTGTCGCACGTAACACGTGCGCGCGGAATCATTACGATGCATGGACGTCAAAAAGCGGTATAGAAAAAGTGGGAGGATGAAAAGTACAAACAAGTCGTCCGGTGAAACGATGTTATTAAAAGTGGCTAATTGCCCCGCTTTATTATTGCCGGGTACAGCTGGATGGGCGAAAGAGGCTGTTTTTCATTCGTCGGAGTTAATTAATGATCCGCGCCGGGAAAAAAGAACTTACGAGGCACTCGACGCACTCGTTAAAGCGCTTTATCGCTACGGAGCTATGCTTGCGGAGCAAACGTTGTCGAGTGCTCGCTCAGGGTATTATCCTTCTACGCACGTCGGTGTACTAATACATAACAGGAGAATCTATGGCAACCCATGAAGCGTCGTTCCTCACCGTATTATTACCCGTTCTGAGCTATTTTGATCCACTTTTATTATTTTTAAAACGCGATGGTTTTGCAGACAGATCGTCGTCGCACACACCTTTAAACTTCACGATTCTTCTCTCGCCGATCTTTTATTTTTAAATCTATATACGCACGCGCGCGCGCGCGAGCGCGAATATGCGTTTGTTTACGTGCGGTGTATTGAAATGTCTGGGAGATCTATTTAAACTCACGATCGTCTAAAGCGAGCTTCTAAATCTTCGCAGATAATATCGCGCTTGTTAAACAAAATATTCCCTTATTCGGGGCGCGATTACCTCGCAAGATTGCCCCGTCGTGCTTCGTGAGACTGAAAAAGCAATCTCTCACGCATAATAGTTCGCACAAGCGAGCCTTCTCGAAATTTGCAAACACGTAACGATGCAGAAGCGGCTCGGCGTTGCATGCAAGCGCCTGTTACGTGCAACACACGGCTACTCGATAAGGGAGCACGACCCGTTATCATCGATCATCGTTAACTCGCTAACAATTAGCCCCGCCCGACGTGATCGTAAGTCTTGTCGTGATATCCTCGTAATTTCTTGATGTGATTACCTTTAAATACTTAATTTCAATATTCTTACGCAATCGCAGATTACGCGTCCTCCGCCGCTCACGAAGAAACAAGACGATTATAGTTTGCTATTATTCCACCTCTCTCGCCGTATCTTTCCGTTACGTAATATACCGAGTCGAGTAATCGACATTCACCACACGAGTTGTTTAAGGTATTAAATTTTGGTGTTCGAATAGGAATATTTTGGGAACCGCTCTTCTTATTATAACCTCGTGTGTATGTAATTTACATCAAATTAATATAATAAATGCGCGAGAGGATGTAATATATGAGAGAGAAAAATATACATTTTACATAATTCATATTATTATACCGTATATATAAAGTGTGGAAATGTAATAAGAACGCTTCATCGATATAAAACGCGTTAAATTTTGATGATTTCTGGATTATGCAGATTTCAGTTCACATAGTTTTTCATTACGTGGACGGGTGCTTTAATCGCAGGTGTATCGAATCGATGCCTGTAATCCGGAGCACATAAATCTGCGATGGCAGTCTCGTGTGCAAATGTGCTAACACATGCAGCGTGATGTCATGCATCGTCTCCGCTTATTTGCGGAGTAGACACGTAATTGTCGGGTATTCAAGGCCGGCCTGACTGCCACTTTGTGTGATTTTTAAGAGAATCACGCTTGACAAATTGTCATTACACGTTGTGTTCGTGCTAGCGTCGTTGTTTCTCATCGTAGGTGTATTTATTTAGGAAAAAGTGTGTCGGTGACGGGGGTTTCTTACCTCCTATGGAACGAATTTATAATTGAAGTAATATACGCTCAGTCACGCGTCTCTTGGAAATTAATAAATTTCCTAGGAAAAGAGCCGAGCAAAAACTTTGCGTCACGGTGTATATATTGTTCTGCATCACGAATCGTAAAGGTGAAACTATCGTGCGCCGTATTCCATCGAGAGGCGGAAATACGAGTATACGTTCGATTAATAAAAAATTTTGTGAAAGACCACGGTAAGAGACCAAGTATCCACGTTGATAATAATTGGTCTCGGAGCTTATTGGTCTTGTACGGTCGAGATACGAGTGTAGTGCGTTATGATCACGCGAGCGGGTTAGTAGTACACTCGCTAAAATATGCAAAACGCGAAAGGCTTTATACCGCCGTAAGTGTAGAATATAACAGATGATAGTTGGCGCATCGATAAGTGTTTCGTCCGCTAATCGCATGCTCGTGAATTAATTAGAGTGGTGCGGTATAGAAGATGCATCGACAACCGTGCAATTTATTCGTTTCTTGCTGATGCACATTCATGCCGATTCGTTTCTCGCTGCCGACCCATAGTCTCAGATCGCGCGAATGTGGGTTCGCAATTATATGTCTCACACTGAAAGAAAATTGGTTGAATTAATCTAACTAAAATACATGTATAATAAAACCAGACTTTGATGAAATATGAACAAACTATAATTTTAATTAAAATAACCCAACAAAGACTGCATATATTCTGGAGAAAATAACATATATTTTGATTGAAGAAATATTTAATTATGATGATCAGCAATTCTGCCGTGTTTATTTCTACTCTTTTAACCGTACATGTTACGTGTTGATTCAACCACGTGTTTTTTCTCCTTGTAATCATAATAACTATAGATACCGAGATATTGTTACTACATATATACATAGTAAATATATATGGGTCAAACCAGCAGCGTGACGCATGTAGATCATGAATCACAGTGGCGTTTAATGGAAAATTCATTTTATGTTACACCGGTGCTAGTTATGATACGGCCGATTCCGATAAGCGGCTCGCTCCGGCCCGGAACGGGTTTCCATTTGAAGTTGCGTGTGCGTGATTACACTGCACGCATGCATGTGTACGCGACGCACGCGAATACGTGTACGTACACGAAGTTTGCGTATGCATAAAGGCGCTACCGGTTTATCACGGCGTTTAATTTATCGGCGAGCACGTTATCGGGCACCGCGAGCAACAATTTGCCGGTGCGTCGTTTTGCTGTTAATCGAAATGTAGTCGTGGACAATGACAATCGAGAGATGCGTAGCTTTGCGAGAAATAGACGGCCCGTACTGAAATTACCGGAACGTTTCATTAACGTACCTCGCCCACGTAGTAATTAGAATTATTTTTGTACACGCGCGTGTCGCACGTGGTATTCGTATACGATCGCAATATACCATTGAAACGCATGCTCGACGAGATTTTCGAGCTGGCACTGAAACGGATATGTGACGCGCCGCACGAGTAATTACACAGCAGCTGCAACAACATCCTATTACTGTTCCATTACTAAAAAGCTGATTTATCATTGATTAATACTATTCATAACTCCATTGCACATTAAAAAGATCAAATTTACAATGGAAAACTGTTTTTATCTAACAGCTGCACAATTGAATCATATATCAATGTGTTTTAAAATGAAACATATATCATGCTTGTATTCTCTGCAATTTATAAAGATTGAATATATCAAATATTGATCATTTTTTATGATATTTTGTGCGATTTGTCACTATATTAGATATTCGTCCACGTGTTTTGAGATACCTAATTTCAAATTTTATAGACGTCGAGCGTCGCGTCAATTCTCAATCGAGGACAATCGTGCGAGGTTCGAGGAAAGTAGGGCGGTGATAAAAAGTCCGAAGGGTCTTTATCTCCCTTCGCCGTATTGCCTCATTACGGCGCGCCATAACGCCAGAAACCATAATGCACCGTCGGTAAATGAGCGGTTAACCCCGATTTAGCGGGCGCTTGCGCGGCTGCCTAGCGCTAAATAATAAATCAATAATGTAAGCTAATAATACGCAGAGTCATGGGATTTGTCGGGACGTACAGATGGTGATCCTCCGGCTCGGGACTGAGGGAGAGAGAGGGAAATTGGAGGAGGCCGACTCCTCGCATTCGCCATATGCTGCTGTTGCTGCTGCTGCTGCTGCTGCTGCCACAGTCGCTGCTACCTGCCTTCGATAATAATTATACCCCCGTTTCTCGTAACCCCTATAAGCTGCCATCCATCCCTCTCGACTGCAGACGTAAATCACGGTGCGCTGGCGAAGCGTCTCGAGAGAGGGCAACCGCTTCGCGAATAAGCTCGCTGATCATTACGTGAAATTAGCGAAGTGCGATGGTATACGATTCCATGCCACTCCGTTGCCAGCTTTGGGAAGTAATTTGCGAGACGATTTCGGTACGTTCTTGCCAGAACGGGCGCGCAATGGTTTTCGTTTATTTGCTGAATTATAACTTGGAGAGATGGGGTTTTACCATAACTTGCAGCGTGTAAAATTGATAACGAGGAAGAAAGATTTTTTTTTAATTATAATATATTTTGTAGTTTATATTTTAATTCGATAATATTTGTTTTATCGCTAAATTTTACTTCAACATACGTTCTAATTGACAAAAATTTATACGCGGTGAATTGTCTTTCTAGATAGCGGACTGTTTGTCTTTAATGTGTATATTTCTATAATAAGAGATAGTGATTCGACGCACGGAATTATATTTATGAGTATGATTACGAGAAGAGAACACACTCCTTTATCTCGGTTGTAATTATATTCGCTCGTTCGCGTTCGTCAGCACGCTCATTTTCTCACGTGTTTAATGATGCTGCGCCGCTAAAGCATCCCTGGAGAGCGGCGTTTTACAGACAAAAGCTCGTCGGTCGTTACGTGAAATTAGTGAAGTGTGATGCCTCGCGATTATCTACTTTGCTTTCGTTGTTCCGTTCAGGTTCGTTGACGATTGATGTGTCGATTATCGTGGGTGCACGACCAAGTATACGGAACACACAATCGTAAGTAACGTATAACGATATTTCTCTCTTCATAAAAGCAATGTATTTGCATAATTTAATGATTCTCAGGATCGAGTTTTACTTGATACCGCGTAGCTATATTTTTACATGTCATGAGAGAGATATTTCGCAATTAAATTTAATTTACTATGTCATTACGGCTCCCCTGATGTTCCTCGCGGTCAACAGCTAAAAATAATGAGATATTTCTTTGCGTTTCTTCACAATCCCTTTACACGCACGTTTTAATTACAGATTCTTATCCGTCGTGTAACATACACGAGAAGGGCCTAATTTGCACACTTTCGAGAAATCAGCGGTCGTTGGCTAATTAACCGGCGTAATACTACGTTCAAGTCTTTGTAATTATTCTTTCTTTGTGCCCAGCTCCGTCTTTCGACATGAGAACAATTGACAGACTCTACAAAGTAACAACGAAGGATATGAAGAGCGGTTTAAGAACGACAAATTATTCCTGGAAAACAATTTAACTCGAAGGCAATCTGTATGTATCTTACAGAGAATAGCGCGTTATTTGCGCAACGCAAAGAGCGGAATATGCCAAATTACGTCACAATACAGCGGTATATTTGGATGCCCCGTATCTTGTCGCTACTCCGATGCATATGGACATATTTTGACATACTGCGGCATACGTTCGACGTGTATAACGAGTCGATTTGTCAACAGTTAATTTGCGCGTGTATACATAAAGGCAGGTGCACGAATAACGAGACACCATATAGTGGCGACATAATTTCACCGTCCTGTTCCCCAACAGCACGATATAATTTCGAAGCAAACGCGATATTCGCGCGTCTCTTCCATACAGATCAGTTTAGGAGTGACTCCGTATATATGGTTGCGCGGTCGTTTGTCGACTAACACGATGGTGCGCGTCTCTCGGACGATTGATAAGCTCCTTTGGAACAACGCGGAGCCCCTCGGATCTTAGAGACCCGTGCGCCGCGCCCGCGCTGCCGGGACCACCTGGGACCATGCTCGTAAAGTTGGCGGTAAGCCTTGTTTATTGGCCCGCGAGCACGGGCAGAGAGATCTCTTTTATTTGAGGAATGAGCTTTGAGAAAGTAGGGAAATTCCATTTAGTCGTGAATAAATAACGGAGCACGCGTGCGGCGCGAATCCCTATCGGCGTTCCCGACCGGGCATCTTAAATAACTTCCGCGGGACAAAATGTGGGCCCTCCGCCGCGTGTACGATAAATAAGTTCGTTGTAATGAGAGGACAATTTTACGGCGTGCACCTTCGCCACGATAATTTAGCCCGTATGTTTCCGGAATGAAGGTCGGGACACCTCGATATCGTAGTTTTACGATAGAGACGATATAGAGTTAAAAAGGTCAAAAGGTTTCGTCGTAGACGTTAAAATTACCGTCGCGTATAAATTTTCTAACTCATTGGAATCGCTCGGCGGTGACATACGGTATGGAAAGACAAACACAAAGTTGGTGAATCTATAAATTGTCACGAACTATCATGTGGAGCTTCGCAAGCGCGGTTGGTTAGTTGGAGTTGCAATCTCGACGAGTTGCAATTTGCGGATATAGTCGATTGGGTTGCACGATTGATCGATCGTTCGTATACGTCTACGTCCTCGTTCGCGCTTCAACGGCGGCGCCGCGTTGACCACTTATAAAATTACATTTTCGATGCGCGCGATCGAACGCGTTCTCGCTTAATTGAATGGATTTATTCGAGAAGCGACGAACGAATAAGCTGTAAATATTTATTCATAATTATTTAACGAACTTATTTTATTTGCAAAATAACGTATCGGATATGATGAATCAGGCAAGTAAAGAAAGAGAAGATACCTCTCTCTGAAATCTTACTTAAAAATTTGGTTTGTACTTATACTTTACTCCAATTTAACTACTTCGATAAGTTCTAAGAAAGAATATATAATAGTATATATAGTATATGTATATCAAATATGCGATAATGTTCCATAGGTTAAGTGGCTGACTAACGAATGGGTATAACTGTGTGAATTTATTTTGTGTGCGGCATGTCCATGATAATGGCCGTAAAAGTCTTTTTGTCGTTGAAATTTGCCACGTTGTTGCGATAACCTTATCTACTGATGTATATGTTTGTGCTTAGCTATTACTACATATACGTCGACAAAACTTTGTTGCAAATGACATTATAAGCCATTGCGCCGAGCAGCATTATCAGCAGGAGCGTACAATTTTTTTTCCAGTCATTACACGCAACCGATATCTCAGCACGTACGATTTCTGCACAATAACGTCCGCATAGACGTTCATTATGATGTGTGTGTGGGTAGAGAAAGATATAAGTACTTTTCCCCACTCTTATACAGCTTTCCGATCGATCGTCGTCGAATATCGATTACCTTCGGCCAACAGAGGAAGTTGTCTTCATCGATTACCTAATATAATATTCTTCCGCGAGTAACTAAGTGACCGACTCCCACACGTGTTCGTTGTTTAAATAAATTATTAAAAGTTGTAGGCTAGGCGTCTACGGCATACGTAGAGTTACGTATACAAGATAAACTCGTTACCGGGAAACACGATGTGGAACGCATGGTCAATTCGTTTGAACAAATAGCGGTTTCGAACCATCATCGATGGGGATGCAGTTGTGAGCGGCCGCGAACGCCGTTGGAAGTACACGCGTTCCCCGTAGCGGAAAGTGCTCGTTCATGTGTTACAACTCGGTGAAAGCAATAATTCGCGCCGCTCCGAGGGGCTCGCTCGCTCGCTCGTTCCGGAATTTCGGCCGATTCGCGGCGATTCCGACGCGCCCGCGACCGCTTTCGTTTCTGCCCGATTATCCGGTCGTGCAATTTATGTCGGCAAATGACTGCAATCTGCGCTCGATCCGACTCATGAAACATTTCCCTCCTTCTCTCTCTTCTTCGACCTCGACTTTCGACCCTCCTCGTCCTCCACTGCTCCCCCATTTCTCAGGCTCTACCTCGTCCGGTTCACTCGCATGCAGAAAAGTGCAAAACACCCGGAGGAAACGAGCGATTCGTGATCGGACGCCGTTAACGTTTCACTTTTCGTGGTCGAAAATTATTCGCTCCCCCAGCTATGTACCGAAGACTCGCGCGTACGTTCCTTTCGATAATATCGTATCGCTGCTTCGCCCGCGGATAGAGATCGTTTTTCGAGGTGTAAGGTACACCGACATAAATAGATCATTGATAAACAATTCGAGGATACGAATGTAGATAATGACGTATAACATAGTCATAACATAGATGACTAATCAAATGATGATCACGTTGAAGTATAAACCCAAGCTCCTAGCTAATAAATAAATTCTTGACAAAATGCAACTTTTCAAGATATTTCTTTTATTTTTTACACATCATAATTTTTCACTTTTTATATTACACGTTTAAAAAATAATACATTTTTTTCGAATTTTAATGTTTTTCTTTTTGGAAATGTGATATTATAATTTCTGCATCTTTTTGACGATACGAAGAGTTCTCTATGATTTTTAATGACATATTATTATCATCAGAACTATTGTATCTAAAAATTAATTTTTCAAAAATTTTTAATTTTTTTTTTAATATTCAAAAATATTTTTTACATATCAGGAACTCTAGGCAATCGCAAATTGAAGCTATTAAGCCGCTCAGAACTATTCCACCTCGAAATTCGATAGAAAATTAGCACCCCATTTTTAAAAAATGTAAAGAAAATGTTTATTGAGCGGAACTCTTGTTATTAGCTATAGGGAACTCTTCGTCTCGTCAAAAGGAAGTGGGAACTCTAACCAGAACTCCTGAGTACTATAGTTGGGGTGCTAACTTAACATATCCTATTATTACGCAACGCAGAAAATCCTGTTGGTCCAGAAAATGATTTTATATAATAAATTTTTGATTCAAGATTCGTGTGGAAAATTGTTTTAAAACTATCGTAGTCGCGATACGATGAGTTTCGAAGAATGAAATTAGTCTGAATACTTATCGTGTTATATTCTCATTAAAATCTCTGCCGCTTTTGTTATTCGAATGGAAAGCATTCGAATCGATACTGGCATTACCCTAACGTCATTAAGGGGCATGACGTTTAATATCCTTCAATTATTTCGGCCATACATTTCATAGTGTATCGCGTTTCGACAGAATCTAATGAATGTCGCAATCGATCGCAGGTACCAATGTTATCATGATTTGCATTTGCGATTTCGGTGAGAAGCAAAATGCAGACCTGTGCGAACGATGTTGTGAATCGATTATCGGTTTCAGCGGCGCAGAACACTGTTCGAACGACGATCTTGCGAATTGAATATTGATTTCGTGACAGGCGTACAGCGCAAAACGCCAGCGGGTAGTGTGGTACGAATCACATTACGGATCGGTTATTGATTTTGATAGCGTAGTCGCATGAATCGGTCGAAAATGGCGAGCACGCCGATTAATTGCCTCTCACAAAGCCGCCGATAAAGCGACTCGGAATGCAATTATTCACTTTAACGTGTTTTAAGTATAGATGATGAAAACCGATGGTCAAATTAATTTGAATCATCTCTGTCACTTAAACTTTTGTGATTTAATATTAACGTTGTGCTTTTCCCGCACATTACGATACATTGTGCGCGCGTCCTGTATTATGGTTCATTATTCATGCAATAAATTCGTAGTCGCTTCTCTCTCGATACGCGATTATCATGAATGATTATTCTTCGCTTGCGGCTGAAAACGTTTCTAGCGCGATGAAGGCATTAAAAAATTCTTACTAAACACTACGTAACGATTCTTAGTATTGATCGATAGTTGAGATTGATACGATCTAATAATATAAAACATGTTTTTGCTGCTGGCAAAATATTTAGATATCGAGTGAAATGACGTAACATTTCCGCGTGCGCTGTTACATCGTTATCGCGATGAGTCGGAGCACCGCGCGAAGCTTATCGGTTTGGTTTTGATTGCATATTCGATGATGCGTGCATGTGCACGCACGTAAGCACTCGCGCACTCGCGCTTTCGCGCTCAACTCCGGCAACGAAGCAACATCGGACAAATGCCGCGACGCGTCCGATGGCGGCAGTTTCATTTTATAGTTAATCGCTCTTTATCGAGCCAGTCGGCCGCAGTTTCCGCGTAAATTATTGCTGTCATAAATTTATCCCCGATCGGTAATTATCGGGCCGAGCCATCCGCCGGAACGGGCGCGAATTACGAGCCAATTCCAATTGGCGTTTCAGTCACTCTCTATCGCGCGGCGACGCGGCGGTTATTGTTACCGGGAGGCGACTTGGACGATTTACTGCAGTGACCTTCGTTTAAAGCGCATGGCGGATTAACAATTTCGGGCGTTTCGCGAATTTCCTATTACGGCGTCACGCTTATCCGCCACACGCGGGCGATACTCAATTGCGGTAACTGCGAGCTCGCTGATAATAGCTGCACAGCGGATTGAATCGCGCAGAACGTAGCTGCATTGTTAACGTGAATTATAATTGCATCGAGTCGCTACAGCATTTTCAACACGATCTCTCTGTCTACTGATCTCTCTCTCTCTCTCTCTCTCTCACTGACGTGATGTCCCCTTGCGCATTTAATGACGCAAACGTGGACCGTGAAGCGCGTTAAAATCTCAATAATAATTAATGTTTGCGATATCGAATGTTTGTACGTGACGCGGTTATATGAGATTAACGCGAGATGGTGATGCTGTAAGTTTGTTTTACAAATACTTACTCTCGAAGCGTTACATATTGAGGATTTTTATTAATTTACATTATATTAACACATCACTGATGATATTTTTATTCATTATTATGCAATTTGTAGCTATGAAATTACACCATTGTATTCTCGAGGGAATCTAATTTGCAATCTCGGAACAATATAAGGACAGACGCGAGATATGACAAATAAAAGATTACGCTTGCTATTCTCACGATCGATGTCGAAATTAGTATTGGTTGCGCGTATCTAACGGGTGGACACAATCAAGTGTGCGTGCAAGTTACCGTGAGCGGTTATAAAGCTCACGCGAAAGGTAAGCGAGCGATCATAGATCGTAGATAAGTATAGTCCAGGCGCCAACATCATTTTCAACTTCGAGAAGTATAGTCGTGGTGTCGAGGGTTATGGGAACCTGACCGTTGCAGTTATGCAATCAATTGCAGATACAATGTTGTCTATCGAAGGATGCAACGAAGAAGAAATTAACTATTATATCAGTATGAAAATTAAACAACGGTAATTATTTCTAACAATCGAGCAAATGATTGGAACTATGTTGAATCCTGTCATTATTTTTTTTCTTCATATATTAATAGCATGTCATGCTAACTTTACAGATCCATATAAATTTGTAAAATTAACACACCTATCAATATAAACAAAAATGTCAGTTACACAGTAGCAGTTTTCGTAGATTTAAAATTCTTTGTCAAAACAATAAAAAAATTCCGCGCGCGGACTTTTTATACAATATTATTGAAAAATCAAAATTGGAACGCTGAAACTCAATTTAAAACTAATTGTAGAGCATAGAATTCTGTTAAAAATAAAATATGCAATTGTGACTATTCAGTGACGAATTAAAAAAATATAAATCGGTACTACAGTGACTAGGTTTTGAATCAGATTCGACTAGATTTATTTCTACTCGAGTTTAAGTTATATTTCAGCAAGATTGTCATTTCTGTGTGCTCACATCAAAATTTTTTAATGTTATAATTGGATTTGATGTAAAAAATAGAGTTACAGTTTTCAAGATCGATCGCAAGATCGCGCATTAATGCTGAGAGATATTTTTTTCTAATTAAGAAACTAACGACCCGGCAAAGTCGTCAGTTTCCCCCTAAAAATAACAGTCTCTGAAAAGCTACCCTCTTAATCGAGCATTTGTCTTTAGATGCGGTCTTAGTCCCCACCGATGATATTTCAAGTATAACGCGGCCTCTTTAGCCGGTGGCAATTGCCGCGTCCCTGTAAACGAGCCTACTTATCCGGGGGTTGATTTACCTTCCTCACAACGCACATTGCCGCAACACCGCTTCCCGTTGGCGGAATGAGCAATGGTCCGAAACGAGCGGGAACAGCTTGTTAATTAACTCAATTAAATTGTCAGATATTACTTTCGTTCTGCCATCCATCCACGCCCCTCGTGTCCCCGTAATATTTCCATAACAGAGGAGGGGTCGTTATCCTCGAGTGTGTCGTAAATTTAAATAATCCGAGCATGTGCTTTATTATATATATATATATATATATATATAAAATTTTCGTCGCGGTTCTGGGCACTCCCGAGGTATGCTATCAGAGACAATTGGAGAAAGAGCAAGTCCTCCAACACATCTCACGCGATGGACTTATCGTATTTCCAAATAGAGTTGCACCAGGTGCTGGCCATCCTCGAAAACAAGAATAATTACGCGATTTCGCGGTGGCGGATGGCGAAAAGGGCCGGAAAAAGGGACGCGCGAAAGGGTGGTGAAGGAGGAAAAGCTGACACCGGTTTCGTGGACGGCAACAGTGGCGGTGGTGGCCATGTACTTTACAGGGACAAGCGGCTTAGCCAGCCGTGCCGGTGAACATAATTCATCCGGCGTAACTCGGTGTCTCTCTCTTCCCTGTTACTGGCAACACGTTCCAACGCACTTCGCACGGACGGTGGAAACGGGAGGAAGTCTGCCTGCCCTTATTTATGGTATTACGCGACTGTACATTCAGATTCGGTCGCCGTTTCACGGTAGCGACGACGGCGGCGGCGGCACTCCATCTACGGAAAATAACTTTTGCCAAGGCGTTACCGAATTATTTATTATAGTATATACAAAGTGAAGCACACCGGTTAGCTGCTCTCGGGCGACCCCCAAATCTGCTCAATCTCGTTGCAGTTTATTCCTTTTTTGGTATAGTAGTGAATTCAGTTCCAGATTGCGCGCGCTTTATGCGGTTAAGATAATTGTACGTAAGTGGCGCTTTTGAAAGTGGATTTTACGATGAAAACTATTATCGAGGTACTCCTCTTGTCTGCTAACTTTATGTTTCGAGGCATTCTCGTGGCAAAAATTGCAAAGTTATTGAATTTCTAAAAATAATTAATGAATTATTAGCTGTTAATTCGATCACTTTGTTTCTTTATTCTCTGGAAGCTTGATCTTTAACGTAACTAGCAGTATGATCGTTATTAGGAAGGCGATATTTATGTTAACAAACTTTTATCCATTTAAGATAACGGGAAACCATAAATCTGAGATAATAATTATCGTTAAGTGAAAATATAAATTTCAATAATTTGCAAACTCTCTCTCTTACCGCGCACATATTGTATAGGTAAAATGATAAGGAGGAAACGGAAGGAGAGCGTACAAATCAAATTGAACACAAATTAGCGCCAAGGTGGGTTTACGAATCCGTCTTGTTGTCGTGAGAAATTATTGCCGTGAGGATTCCCGCAGGACGAAAGGGAGGCTCTCGCCTTTTCCCGCGGGGTTATAATGCTGAGGACGAGCCGCTCGCGGTTATTAGTTTAGGAAGCTGCAAAGTACCCCGAAACAAAGTCTGTTCTCTCTCTATCTCTCCACCAGGTAATCAATATACAGGCGACGACCCCTGTCTCGTTTCACCTTGTCGGTTTATCCTGAACCATCGGCGAGAATCCCGGTTTACTTGTTCGTTTCAGGCATAGCCGGCAGACAAGCAGTATCTTTAGCTAATAAAGCATCCCCTTTTGCTCCATCTCCCCTCCCTTATGAAGGGGCGGCCGACCAAATTATAATACGCCTACCTCATGTTTCTCCCCTGAAATGCTCTCAGACTTGATCGCTTTTCATCACGAAGCCGATTACGCGGCCAGCATCCTCGAACATCTTTTTTGCAAGGACTACCTTAGAATACCTTTCCCGTAAACCGCCCGCTTAATGTATTTTCAATTGGATAGTCTACGGTTATTATCGACGATAGGGCAGATAGAATTTGAAAGTGGTTAACCGTGTTGGACACGCTCAATTTTTTTATGCCGATTTATTTAATGCTTAAGGAAAAAAAGATCACTAATTGTAAGCTCTTTTAAATACACGGATAATAAATATGTAATTATTTGCATTAGAAAATTTTTTTTACAAAATTAAAAGTAAAACCTTGCAATCTTCTTTGTGCATTGTATTTTTTGCGGAATTTAATAAGTACGTATATCGTAGTACAGCATCTCTGATGCGTTTCGAACTTCCCGGTAATTTTTGCAGATGTCTGGCGAGCATCTGCCTCGATTAAGTAGTGTTTAACCTGTAATTTATTCCACCGGCAACGGTCGGGCGTTCGCAATTTACGCTTTAAATTGAAATGTAAAATTATCGTAGTGCATTGGATTTCCGATTCAAGAGTTCAGAGCGAGAGTGGAATAAATCTATAATTTGTAAGGTCTGCTTAAGATCTGAAGTTTGTAAAATCTCGCAGATTATAGCTTTACGCCGCTGCTGTTCTGAACCCTTCAATTTTACGCTCTGTATATATTTTTGATGTTTTTGTAATTTTGCATTTTTTACTTGTATTAACCAAATTAATGAATGTACCTAACGAGTAATGATGCGTCATTTATTTAAAACTGTCACACAAGGTGTCGCGAAAGAGAAGCTCTAGAGAATCACGTGTATTTCATAAATTACAAAGTGCGCGTAGTTGTAGGTTAGCGCGTTATTTACAATACGTACTAGTGATAATAATGGAAATGCAGTCGTTAGTACCGCGGGGAAAAGGAATGACCAAGACACGTACGCTAAGCTCGGTAAACATTGCGCAATTCACGTCGCGTACGCGTCATAGTTTGTTTGCACGTTGTTAAGCCGCGGCGAGAGTTAGAGAATAATTCTGTCCATTTCTCTATTTCAGTCCAAGCAGTACGGCGCTGGGTTCGCTGGACCAACTGAAGGAATATCTGACGACAGTGGGAACCTGCAAATGTGGCCTCGAGTGCCCACTCAGACCCGAACAGGTGTTCAACTTCGACCCCAAGGTAAATACGCAACCATATTACAATGTTTATAGTGTTTCCAAGGGAAATCAATCCTAAGAAAATTAATCAATTATTTATTATTACTTTGTTTAACATTTATTTTTTTCTGCTAAATTAAATAAAGACTGAATATATTTGTATTACCCGTTAAGCAAAAGGGAAAGAACGTATTATGTGTTTGACCAAAGATATTGAGTTTTACTAGGCTTATCGAGTAAATACGAGTGATTTCCGTGTTGAATTGTATCATCTTGAAGACTCGGAAATAATTACTCACTAAGCTATCTTCGCGTCTAAATGATTGAAAAAGTCAAACCTATACAATAAAAAGTAACAATTGTGTAACATTAAAGGTAATAAGAGTCGAAGAGTAAGAACGTTCGAAAAACTAAATTATAATAAACATTAATAAATACTAAATAATAAATAAAAATTTTAATAGAGCTAACAAAAATATACATTACATTACATGTTTTGACTTTAGGTTTAAGCCCTCTTCAGACTCTTATTGCCTTTATAATGTTACACAGTTTTTTTTTTTTATATTGAGAGTTCTTTATTAATATTTTCTTATTTATTTTTATATAAAAAGATTCCCGCTACTAAGAACTGTTTGACTAAAGTCAATGTTTTATACATTTACTTAATTTAGTTAAAGTTCTGCATTAAAATTCTGATATGTACGCTTTATATAAATGCACGTGGGCGCACACACATCTAAAATACACTATATAATTAAATGATTAAAATGTATGTTTTTCACGTTATATATATATAATTATGTTCTCATTTTATGAGCGTTATTAATGTGTGATTCTCTTGCTATAATCACTCAATATCAAAAGAGATTTGCGGAATTAGCGTTATATAGTGAGTCAGTACAATCGGTTCTGTCGCTTGATGACCCGATATGCGAAAATGATGCCTCGAGCTATTGCAAAGCATGTATTTACAGGCGGTGGCGCGCTTATTAGGGACGTTCATTATGCTTTATCCTTTTACGTTTGTACCGTCGAGAGAGAATTATTCCGACGCGTCGCGACGGCGAAAGTTCATAGTACAACCTGTTATAACTACGCGTCATGAGCGCGTGAGCATAATCACGCTTAATCGCCGGCGGCAGTTAGGCACCGTTTATTTATTTATCGTGCGCTCGTAATTGGTTCGCGTTCTCCGTGCAGCCGAGGCTCGTGACTTACTGAGGATAAAATATCGCCATTATGCGTGCAGACGACGACGAGGCGTCTCGCCGAGAATGTATCGCGCCGTGCTGATCTCACCTTCTCTTCGAATCGATTAGGAAGTGTAATTCTTTCTCGTGACGACTAGGAAGAAGTTATTTCTCGCGACCGAACGACAGACTTGATTAAGTCTTATCGTAAATCAAAGCGCGCGCGGCTCGATGTGTATCTAAAAAAGAATCTCCTTTTCGTTATATGTAACAATTTTATTAGTTGATAATTACAATGTCCTTATTTTTTATAATTACACAATTATTTAATAATTTAGTAAACGGTAATAATATTAAATGTATTTAAAAGCGGTGTGTGTAAAAAATATTTAAATATTAAAAAAGTACGAAAATGCGTATAATGTATATTTTACAATCATTGTGCGTGTGGCAATTTTGGATTAATAATAACGATAATAAAAATAGTTTTTATTATTCTTCTTTGTTGTTTGGTGTCAATGTAAATGTCGTAAAGTACCAGAAAGAGATTTTTCTGTGGTACATGTGAACAACAGCATCTAGAATGTTATCATCATTTCTTGATCTAATGTTCTCTCGAGTTCACCAAAAGTTCTCTTTCTCTTTCTCTCTCTCTCTCTCTCTCTCTGTCTGTTTTGTTTCGAATTCGTAGAAACGACAATGAATCACGTCCGTAGAGCTGGTGTGGAGCAGTCCCGGAAAATTGTACCTCTCACGAAACATCGCCACGAACAAAACACAATCGAGCGTCCTGGCGCTATTTCTGCCGGCACGACTGCCGTAAATACGTAATTTTTCTTACTTCCGCTATTTAGATATTTATGGTGCATTCGCGAGAACGCGGTGGCACGTATCTCGGCCCGCGCCAACGATCCCGAAGAAATATCGCGATCGTGCGTGCCAACGATCGCGGCTTATTAAGAAATATCGCGCTCCGAGCACGTAACCGTTGTTCGCCCGAAAAGAAATGTGTGCTCCCTTGAAAAAAAAGAGTGCTGAATTTCGCATTTATAGTGCGATGTTTAAAACTCTCTGATGCGCCAAAGTTCGGCCGATGTTTGTCGAAATCGTCTCACGATGATTGGTCGATTGCGGTCACGCTTCCGATTCCATAGGGTTAATTTTTTCGATACCGGTTTCTCAAGTGGAGGGAGATAAAGGGTATAATAAGGCTAATTTCATGCCGGAGGGGGGCAGGGCGGTTTCCGTGCATACATTAAAATTTTAGGAAAGTACTGGACGCGGCAGTGTCCAGCGGCGCCGGTAGATAGCAGGAGACGACGTAAAGCGAGAAAGAGAGGACGCTCATCAGTTTTGCTTAATTATTCCGGTAGCATGCGACGATATACGAGGAAAACGTATAATTATCCGTGCACCTGCTTGCTAACCACTCACTCAGCCGCTGCTGCTCGCCGTCATATACCCAGTGCACCATCGGTGCGTTAATACGTTCCCTAATTAAAGTTTATCGTGTTTCACCGATCTGAGGATACTCTCCGGACATAGGTACACCGATCTGGTCTACCGTGTCGACGACATAGCGATCAACACGCTAATAATTAATAATCATTTGCATATCTCTAACACCGTAACATGAATACGATACGAATCGTATCGGGTTTATCGACTATAGCTTATGATTACCGCTGACATCTCTTGTCGCTTCCATCCCTACATGGTCGTATAGATTCTTTGGAAATCTGAGATCGATAATTGAGTCGATAGTCACTGCTATTTATATTCCGGTTTTTAAACAGAGAGAACAAAATAAATATATACATATATAGATTATTCCCCTGTAAATAAGTGTTAAATGCCACTGTTAATGTTACAAAATTATAACAAATCCCGAATTTTCTATTTATAAAGAGTGACGTAACTCGAAATATATCTCCATCACCATCAATTTATATATTTATCTTAATCAACGTTGAAATAACTTTCTTTAAAATTTTCATGAGAGCTTTCATTGAAATTTTCAATTCTTTGGCGCGTACATCTCAATGAGACTGAAAGGCTTGAAATAACAGCCATTACAGCGCGATTATATCGAGATATATCTTAGACGCATTTCCACGATGCCTCGCCCGAGCAAAGCGGACTATCTTCTGGCATTCTCCAGTGAGTACAGATGGTATCGCGGCATCCACAATGCAAACTCACCTGGACAATAGCACTCGAGTGCTCGTCCGTCTCGGATAAAGAGGGGAAGAGAGTCTGGAGGAGAAGTATGTATATTGTCGAGTGAAATCGGCATGGTGCTTGCTGGGCACTTTGCGCTGCATCTCGAAGTGCATCGCATTCGTTCACGGCCTCTCAAGTCGCGACATACGGCGAACACGGCGACACGAGATTATTATGGTAATCGAGCAACATCGTTCATGGCTCCGTCACGAGCCTCCTACGCTTTTTTTGCTGAAGTCTCAATGCGTCAGATTAAAACGATATCACGCCCGCGTGTACAATAGGTAGCTGTGTATGGAAGGTGAATAAAGCTGATATTCTCTACTTTTTAAACGAAAGTACAAATATGATCATTTCAATCTTAAACGTTACTTTAACGATGCATATGTCGATTGTTGAACGTCCTCTTTCCGCAAGCAACCCACAAATTGATTTGATCTTTATGAGTTAATGACACAGTGCGATAAATAACTATATTTTTGACGTCCTACACTGTGTACCGTTACTGGCAAAATATTACGGCAAGCGGATCTGACGCGTTTCAATATGGACCTGACACAGGCCAGGTAATATCAAGAACATGCTACGATAATGGATCGACTTCGCGATACGAACTTTGATACGTCTTTCTCAAACGACTCGCTCCTGGCGCATTTATGAGCGACGCATACACACACACGCGCGCGCGCGCGTGTCCCTGAGTATCTCCACCTGCATTAATCAGGTACCGTAACTATCTGGACGATCTCTCACGGCCTATACCATCTGCCGGAGACAGCAGCCTTAACGTCTCTCTACGGATCTTTGATTTGGCTCGATGCTTTATCGCCCCCGCGCTACTGGCGGCCGACTGGCCAGCCGGGTTCCCTTCTTTCTGCCTTTTCTCCCGATGCTCCTTTTGTAACTGCCGACGTTTCCGCCTATTGTTGCGCATACAACGGCGCGAAGAATCACCGATGCGGGGAACGATTCCTCCGGTTTCTCGCGGCCGTATCCTCGAATATGCTATCGCACAGACGAAGCGTCGCGTCCGTGAACTTCTGCATCAGAGTCAGCACGTGAAAACATCTTTAAGAACAGCTGATTTCAATCACGATATTGTTGCAATATTACTTACTTATTTGTCAATATTTTTCCGAGACACACTCGTCGTTTATTTTATTTAACTCTCTCGGCCAGTAACGAATTTTAACTCTTTCATCAACACAATAGTAGGGATTTTTAAGAAATAGAACAAATTTTTTATTGTTTCGGATTATATAAAAATTAAAAAAATCAGTATAACTGTTAAAATTTAACAAGGAATTTTTATCATCAAATATAAAATTTCATTTTATTTATTTTTTATATATTTAATTTTATCTACCAAAATTCATAATCAAAATATAGATGATGTCTTTAAAGGCTTCAGTTATCAGCGGAAGGTTAATAAGATTAAAAGGATAATGAAAAAAAAGAATGATTATATGTATCGTTACGATTTTGTGAGCATTATAATGAACGAAGCAAATTTCTTATCACCGTAATGGTATCTCGAATACAGAAGCCAGCATAAAGTTCTCGTTTGTCGCAAGTCTATCCCCGTTTACGTTTGTGGGGGTTTCGAGGCGTCAGTTTATGGAGTTGTTGCTATCCATTATCGCTTTCAGAGGAACGGCAGGATGACTCGGGTGTGTCTCGACGAATGTATTAGACGAGCGCTTAAGCTCGCGTACGAGTTGTGCCGTGACGTTAACAAAGGGCAAGCGAGTACCCTTTTATTACACCAAGCCCGTCTCGCTTAAGCCCGTGCGTAAAGTAATTTGCCTTAATGAATTTGCATCTTCTCTTTCCATCGCGTTCCTCTCTGCTTCCGTCTCGTTTCCTCTGGCCTGCATTTTTGATTCACAATTAAACGGCAGTTACCTCCGTCTCGGAAAAATCTCAATGAAAACATTTTTCTCGGAACCGCTACTCAACTTCTCGCCAGCAGCTTTCGCGAGAATACGCTTTTAATCCTTTGCATTAATTATAATATACGTCTTTTCCCGTTTTTCTCTCCCTATAATGCTTTTATTTTTAACGCACAGATAGTCGTATCCAACGGTTGCTAATAACATGATATTACAATTGATGATAATATAACCGGAGACGCTACCGCGTCTCCTGATATATTTTAAGGTAGAGACAAATTTAGTTTTTATATATTTTATATCAAAATATACGTATTAAAGAATTAATCATCTTACACTAAATTTATTGGTTTACGCCAATGTCTTTTAGCGTTACGATGCGATGCGGGAAAAATATCGATATCTCGATATTTGTTGTATGACAAGATTTAACGCACCTCATAAACCATACATATACAAAATAACTACACGAGCATGTATCGAGTATCATATTTTCAATAGCTATAGCAATTTCTCATCTTTTCAATTACATATAGGTTCTTCCGTGATTTCTCCAACACGCTCGCAAATATACCGATTTCACGATACAAAGGACTGACTACTCGAGCAAAATGTACAAAGTATGAATCTCGCGGATAAAGTAGTGAAAGAGTGCCATCAAAGAGCGTACGCTCGAAAGATGCTCTTTTGTAATCGGCTCGGGCCATCGGCAAGGAAACAAACTTCGTTGTTACAAAGAAAGTAATCTTGCACGGTGTCTCGGTTCGTATTCCGGCGAACCTCAAAAGTTTCACCGAGAAAAAGAAGCGAATTCAAGATCGTGGGTAGCAAGGGGATGGAATTTCGGTTCCCTTTTGTAATTGCCAAACGGTCCGAGACCGAGATTGTCGAACTGTGATCGTCCAGAGAAACTTCGACACGCAACGTAATGCACCAAAGAGCCGTTCGGCGAACTTTTTGCTCTTTTTGCGCCTGTATATTCTCAATCGATTTTATTTTTTATCCCTTATCTTTTCAGGTATAGTTTGCGAAACATAATCTAAGAACGTCATAAGTAACTCGATAATGTTCAACGTTCTATAATTTCTGTTGGAGACCATTGCTACTGATTGTGTTTTGTAATAAATTATCGAGTTTTGTAAAGATATTGTTCGCACAGTAAAACGAGGTTGTTAAATTTTGAAAATGAGAAAAGGAGTTTCTATTTGCGGCGTATAAACGTGGGAGGTGCAATTTTCCGCTGTTTCTGATTATTCGCGACGAGAGACATTGCGATCTCTCGCACATTCGTTGCAGATCCGTGGTTTAATGTGTAAAACTCGTGGTCACATATACAATACAAGTAGGATGCGGATATCGTGCGCTCCCGATAATACTGGGATAATTCGATTTCCTCAGAATTGCCGGGCTTGCTTCGCTCAAATTGAATTTCTATTAATAAAAACGGCGGGATATCGGTCGCTTGTGTATATTCTCTTTCGATCTCTTTCCTTCTCAAATACACACATACTACGGCCTCTTTTCTTCCTTCTTTTCATTTTGTTCGCCGCGCAGCTTCGGATTTCTCTCTTTCTCCGCCTTCACGTCCCCCGCCCGCACTCCTTCTCTCCCTCTACGCTTCTCGTCTCCCTTTGCAACCTCCCTCCCGCTCGTTCAATCTCCCTGTCTCCCTGCCAGTCTACCGCGACGTATAAATTTATTGCGCTCATTAAGTTGAAATATGGCATCGGGTATGTTCAAAGTTTATGAACGTTAATGCGACCGCGGTGAATAAGACTGCGCGCGGCTCGTTGCTCACGCGATGTGAAACGCCGCGACCAGTCTCGCTCGAAAGAAAATCTAGCTCGACAACGCGCCTTGCGACGATTCGAAAGATGCTCGTGATGACCGTCGTGTATCCGTTACCGTCGAGATATCGAGGGTCGTTGCTCGACGAACAATTGATCGTGCTTTGTGACGGATTCTCCACCTTTTGTGTCCAGCTTTTCATTATTTGGTTTACTTATGGTTAAGCTTAACCTGAGTTAGTTGTTCACCTAATAGATTTCATCTGTTCAAATCATCATAGATGAAGCTCATTGGATAAAACATCGCAGGTTAATCACAAATTTATCAGATAATGAAAAACCGAGTCTAAGGTTCTGTTTTCTGTAACTAAATTAGTATAACACTTTTGGAACTTTAAGTGAAATAAATAAATATATATATATATATATATATATTTGATATTTGATGAATGCGAGATGAAAAGTTCTAATGCAGTCTATTAGAATAATAAACGGACCTTATATATTAGCATTTGTAAGAGATGATTTTGCACGACAAAATCTTTAATTTTTGAAATTTTAAGACTACACGCTATTTATTTATTACATTTATCGATAACGTTTTCAATCTGAAAATTTATTTATGCAGCAGCAGAGTTTGTTTTTTAATTTTGAAGCCGAAAAAATGAAATACAGATTTCTTCATGCGAGTTATTCGAGAAATGAATTAGAACACGTTACATTCAATCTTTCGATTCACGTGCTTGAAGTATCTCAGCTTCGCGACGCAGCATTTCCGAGTCATTGAACGGTCGAAATTTAGCGCAAAACAATTCGATTTGTCGTTCAGTGCTCGCGCGTTTATCGTGAAATACTGGGAGTAGACGGATAACGTGTGGAAACATTTTTACGGCTCGTCGCGCTACTCGAGGTTTCTTTGGAGATCGTCAATTGGTGGCTGCCGATTCCATAGATCGAAAACCGCGGTATCGTTAGTATGATTTTCGACTCGCTTCACCAGTGTCGTTGCCGCCACCACTGCTGCTGACCAAGGCGAGGCGCAAAGGATCGAAGGGTAGTTACACACCTCAGTTGTAGGAGGGCCCGCAATGCAGCGAGCGACGGAGAAGGGCACCGCCGGGGACACTTGAGGTGAATGTTTTGCGAATGGTCGGTAGATGTCTGGTTTGCTCGAGGTTGATATCGACCTGGGTCTCGAGTCTGGAGCCGCCGCCTTCGACCCCCTCTACACCGTTTTCTCTACCACCACCAGCGTTGGCACCGGCACCACCACCGGCACTATCGCCATCAGGACAGCTCGTTTCCACCACCAGCAGCGGATACACCTCTCTCGCGCGCCGCTCAAAGTTCACGTCCGTTTCATATGTCTCACCTCGTCCCATCACGGATTCCAGCTTCTCGTCTCGCTCCCGCGGGAGCCTCAGGCGACCCGCTCTTTGCCTTCTCCTTCCGCGTCTCCCAGTCGGCGCCCACATACCTTCCGTTCGTCACCCAACGTTCCTCACTCACTCTTCCCCACTTTCGCGTCTCTCTATCTCCGTTAGTCGATCCTTGGCGCTCTGTTTTGTTTGGCCCTGTCTATCTCATGAGTCTCTCTCTCGCGGCGTCCCGGGACTCGGCGGTCTCTTCACCCCTTTCCCGGCGAGAACGTGCTACCCTCCTTTTCCTTCTCCTCCTTCTCCTCCTTTCGTTTCGTCTTCGTCGCGCGCGTCTGCCGCCTTTCTCCTCCGAATTCGTCTCTCGCGGGGTAGAGGGTGGAAGATCGTTCACCCTACCTGCCTCGATTCGCCGCTTCTACGCTTCTCATCCCTGGGTTCCGGCAACGGTTCCGCGTTCAATCCACTCGCCCATCCGCTCGACGATACGACTTCTATAGCGAGAGAGAGTTTCCGGTGGGATGGGAAAAAGCGCCACGACGCGTCGCTCAGCGTCGGACGTAACTCGCACACATCTCTCGACGAATCCTCGCGTTGCCTCAGGAGTGAGAGATAGGACGGGTCAAGCTTTTAGGATAGATCGACTGAAAGCAGCGACGTGGAAGCAGTGCCTGCTCTCTGCTATCTTTCTCGCATTGATTAGTGAAAATTTAACGCGTCACCCTCGCATTCAGACGCGAACAAATTACTTCCTACTCCTTCCTTTGACTCGCCTTATTACGGTAAAATATTCTACGAAATTAGCACATGAGTCACATGTTTATTCAAACTGTTCGGATATATTGACAAAGATCTTTATGTGCTATTGAAAATTGAACTTTACAAAAGAGTCAATTGTGCGTATATTTTATTCATACTTACCATCCACTTCTTCTTTTTCATAACCATTGTGTCAATGTATGACTTTTACGATATTTAAATCAAACTTTTAGCATTGTCTTTTTATTATTCTAACTTTTGCAACTTTGTATTATATAAAGACGATTAAAAGAATATCTTAGAAGATCCGGCTTTGTTGTTTGTATTTTTTGTGTATTTTAAAATTTTGATCACAAAAATATCTGTGTACACACTTTATTCTCGATAAAATTATGATCATGTCAATTTCTGAAATGATTGTTTCAGTGTCCTATTAACTTGACTACTCTATGTTCTACGAGGAAGAGAGAGAACTGGGGTAGATTCTGTCTAATTAAAAGTAACGAGAGCAGAAGTAACGCATCCAAGATTATTACGTCGCGGCTTGAACATGCGGGTTACTTAAGTCGCTTCGCGCTTTCTCTGCAAAGGCAACTTCGTTAGGACGCGATTCAATTTCGGTCGGACGGTGGTTTCCTCTTCGGCCCGGCAGCCTCGCGTGAGAATCACGATTCGGTCGGATTGTCCGTAATCTCTGGTCCGTACAGAACCGTCCCTTACGGTCGACAGGTACGTTGGCTCACCTGCAGCCAGCAGACAGGCTGAACGAGAATGGGATGGGAGGAGTAGAAGGGAAGGGCGGAACGAGACGGAACGAGATGGAATGAGATAGGGTGGAAAGGTACTAGCTCTGGCTATAGAGGAGGACTGCTAAATCCTGGCCGTGGCCCCGGCTTGTCCGTGTAATTTATGACGAGCGAGTCCGAGAGGTACCGAGAGAGCCTGTCGTGGAAGGACGCAGATAGGAACAGTAACAGTCTGCTTCCTCCTGTGAAATATAATTCCCGCGCACATTCACGGTTGGATAATCCACGTTCGCTTTGCATGAAAACTTATTACGCTCCCGGTAACGTAAGCGTCCGCTCGCGTCTGCCGCTCGCGTTGTTCGCGCGAGCAAGCGTCCGGCCGGTCCCGAGACTCATTGTCGCTCGGTCGCTCCGCCGCGGCGCCGCGCCGCTCTTCTCTTCAGCGTCCGGCATGACAAGAGCAATTACACTTTTAAATTACGTTACACGATATTAAGCCCCTTCTCTTCTTCCACCTTTCGTACGTATGTACGTTCGTTCATTTTTCCGCGTTCCTTCCTGGCCGCTTTGTTCATTCTCTTTCCCTCGTACCCTCTTGAATTTCCCGAATACTTCACCGATCCCGCTACTCTCCCTCTTTATCCCTATTATCTTCATTCAAATTCTCCATCGCAGATTTGTGTTCTGTATTCTGTTTCATAAAACAGAAGAATTCACTCATCACATGATTGCTGAAGGACACTAGCCAATGATCCGTGAAACATTTTGGAATGCAAATTAATATTTTGTATTTAACGTTACAGATGTTTTAATGATACGATTTATCGTTATAATGATTATCTGTCAGTACTGATAGACTATTTCAACAATGTGCCTTGTTTTCCTCTCAAAAAGTCCGCTCTCTTGTCGTTACTTATCCCTATTTAGTGTCAAGCGGAAATAATTACGTTAGTTAATTGCGTTATACGCGATATTAAATTCTTGCTTTAACTTTTATTACCGCCGTACAGTTCAGTTTCCCTTGGTCTGATTCTCATTTCTTATTATTGTCTTTGGTATATCCGGTATCCATTTTCTCATTCTCGCCCTGTTTTTGCCACTCCGTGCGGAATCTTGCTGCCTTGCTAAAACTGTTGCGCTCAAACTATATTCATTCGTCCGCCTTCATTTCCCTATTCTAATTTTCCCTTCTTTCATTTGTATCCGTTTTTCCATTTCGCGCAGCTCTCCGCTCTCGCGGCTGTCCTCTTCAGCGTCGAGTCTGACAAGAGCAATTACACTTTTAAATTACGTTACGCGGTATTAAGCCCTTTCTTTCGTCGTCTTTTTTATACCTCGCTGGCCACCGTGCCCGCTTCATTTTCATTTCCTTTCTCGCCATTTCGCTATTCTTTCCGGATGTCTCCTTCCCTCTCTTTTTCTCCCTTTCTACTTCCTTTCACCCTCCATTTTTTGCAGTTCTCGTTCTTCGAGTTTTTATCGTTTGCCGTGAAATAATTACCGAGTGCCCGCGCGCGGATATCTTTCTCTCGACCCTGTTTTTCTTTCGAATCTTCCGCATTGTCTATCTGCATATTTTCATTCGTTTCACTCAGATTTTCGCTTCCGTTTATTCTCTTTTTCATTTGCGACACTTGTGCGCCAGTTACCTACACTACTACTATTCTTTATCCTGTAGTCAACTCGATATCTCGTTAAGGCGATCGTAGATGCGACCGCGAATCGCGTTGTATTCAATTTTCCTTCTTCGCACGTCGCTTTTGTCCGATCGACGTCGTTTTTCCGCTCTTTACCTTCGTCGTCGACTGGCTGTACTCATTGTATTCAATTTTCTTCCCCTTTCCAGCTTTTCTTTTCGCTTCGTCGTTTCCTGTAGCATCCCACTCTACTGACGGCACACTCACCGCGGGAATAATAATTACCTTTTCACCACCAACGCGAGGCCGAAGAATAGAAGAGGGTCGTTTTAATTATTTTATCGCGTGACCAGCAACCGCGACCTCTATCCCTCTTCTCTCTCATCGTCCCTATCCCCCCCCCCCCCCAC
>NW_017275824.1:518169-522166 GCF_001594065.2 Cyphomyrmex costatus
CCCCCCCCCCCCCCAATCTGTCCTTCGTGATATCGGACGATGGGACGCGCGACATGACTGACGTTTCATTAATATCGCCGTATTGACTTGGGTGTCGCGATGCTTGCATTAATTTTAGAATTCACGACGTGAAAGAACGCGCTCTATTAAATTAAGTAAGTAGACAGTAGCGCGATTATTGACCTATGAAGGAAATTAATTTTGTTTTGTTATAAAATATTGACTTCATGTTAGCTTTTTTAAATTGCATTACATCTTTTTATTTATTTTTTTTATTTTATCGAGTCTTGGAGAAAATTGGTATTTGATTATCGCATTAGTTTTATTGACTATTCCGGTCGCTTTTAATTCAGCTGTTCATCATTTTTCATTGAAGTACCCATTCTTTCCTAGTCTAACTTGCTGCGGCGCATAATGTTTGCTGAATTTGTGAATTTCAGTAATAGGAGTTTCTTATTTGCCGGCTGTGGCAAACAAATTTTCCGGTAGCAGTGTGTACGGTAATCCAACTAGAGGCGGTGCCGTTTTCTTTGACGGTTGGCTCCTAATAAATCAGGCAGAGACCGGGGCGGATACGCGCGAGTGCACGCGGATGGCAGGGGTGCGCGGGGGTGCACGCGACGGGTATTCGTTGGTTCGTCCCGCCGGTATTTCCGCCAGCTATTCAATTTGCGGGCGTTTCGCGCCGACTCGTCCCGGACAAATGATTTCACGCTGGGGCTGCTCTCCCTCTCTCTGTCAGGTCGTAGATGCCGCGTACACAGGGACACTCGGTCGACGGTATCCACCCTCTCGGAGAGAGATACTCTCGTCTAACCTGCGGAGCAGCCGCGGGATGGTGCACAGTGAACAAACGGATCAGCCTCGCGTCGCGCATTCTGATCGATATATACCTACAGCTCGCTCCGCGGTCTCTCGCGGAGTTTGATTAAAAAATTTATTTCCTCCCCGTGTGACACCCCTTATATATTTTTTGGTTCTGTCAAGCGATACACTTCTATTTTTATTTCATGTTTACATTGACAGCAGCAATTAAAATGGCCAACCTTAATGATTGGTTTCAATATCAAATTAGTTCTAATCTCGTTTACCCGCTTGACATTATATTATACTATTGAAACGAATTGACTGACTCATTCTGAGACAAGAAATCCGCGCTTCGATCGTTATACTTTTTTCGCAGTTTCCAGGAACTATCCGAGCTTTTCGAATCGCGAATGGGTATCGTAAGAGTCGTAATCCGGAACTGGCTCGCAACAAGCTGTCGTACCTCAGGGAGGAGAGTAGAGTGAGCGCCGTATGCATTGTGAGCGAAGCTGTGCGAAGATCGCACCGGATAAAAAGTGAGAGAAGGAACGAACAGGGGACGGAGAATCGTATGTCCTCCGTTCGTTCGCCCATTCATTCGCTCGTACTGGTTCTTTTTCTGTGTTCGTTGCGACTCCGTATTGTCAAGTGGCGTACATACGTCGGCTTTTGAGTGTCTCCTCTTGGCAGGCACGTGTGAGAGATACGACGTATCCGTGCATACGCACACGCGTACGTAGACGTAGACGCGTAACATCAGTTGCGACATTCGCATGCGTTTTCCACTTCGGTACGCGTTGCAATATTGCTGTGGGAAGAAGGAAAAATGTCGCGCATATATATGTGCAGTCCCCCGCTGCGAGCGAAGACGAGCGATCTTGGACGAAAATATGTCTCGCGCTAGGAAATACATTTCGCAGCGTAATAGATGCGGATATCGCTGAGCGATAAAAATGAGTCACGGGACATTCTGCATATGCGGATTCTATATTACGATAAATTTCGAAAACAGAACTTTGCTTTCTTTTTCTATGATTATTTCTTTTTAAGTTGAATACGATGCTATATATATTGACACTGTAAATCATTTTATTATAATCTTTCGATGTTTTAAAATCGTAAAAATCACATCGAATCTCGAATTCTGTTGCTCTTTACGCGCTTACCTGTCACTTTATTGATTTCTCACAGTTGAATTTTTCAAATAGTCTTGCTAGATGCAGGCGTTCATATATATATACCACCATATAACGTCTTGCATTCAGGATTTTCCTTCCACCGAGAAAGCTTCGAACGAAATATTTTTGAGTCTTCTTCACAACGATATTTCTGTCGATCTGCCATCTTAAATATTTCGAAGAATATATTTTTAAAAGAAAATCGTACGTCTGGATTGTTCGTTCTTCTTAAACGAAATAATAGAGAATAGATGGGTGGAATTGCTAGATTTTTCATTATATAAATTTCATTATTTTTCAAAGGATGTTTTTTTCCTACCACATCGTTGCATCAATTTCTCACGAGACTGACTTATCAAAGCGCGGTTCCACTTTCAAGAGTAAATCTACTATCAATAAATATCTGTCGAACTCGGTACGCATCGCAAATATTCCTTTCCTCCGCTCCGTCTCCCCCATGTCTCTCGAGGTCCTCCAGAATATAACGTTGGAGTATCGTTGAATTTCCTACATCCCGTATGCGTATTGGAACGAAGCCGCATTATTCGCGGACTGCGAGACGCGGCAGAATATTTCAATATGTTTGTATATTTGACTAGTTCGTTGTACCGGAAATACTGCACTGTGCTCGCACCATCCCTCGAGAGATTTCCACCCCGTCGCGTAAACGGGCCGTATCTTGAATTCGGTGTTCGGGGTTCCCGTTCCCTCTGGCCCGGGCCACCCCGTCCTTCACCCCTTCTCTGATCCTCGGCAGCGTGCAGCTAATGGCACTTTAAACGCCTCGACGGCGCACGATGCTGCTTTGTGAACATGTTGAGCTCTCGTCACGTGCCGCTGAGATCTGTGCTCGAGAAGCGATTGAACTGTCAGTATTTGGCTGGGTATATACAGATTAGTATGATTCTTAATATCCGTTAATATTTTTAAATGGAAGTGATATGTAAATAGAACGTTTTATTGAAAAGAGAAATCTGTTAAATTCTATTTCTCTCGAGAGTAAAATAAATATTACGTATTAATTTTAGAGATCAAGAGAGTTATTTCTTAAAAAAATTATTTTATAATATATTATATATTTACTTTTTAAATATCTTTATTAATTCATATGATTTTGCATTTTGTGAGATTGATTGGGTAATAAAAATCAATATATATTTTAATCTCCAATTTTTATACTCAATTGAAGTTTATTTGAGGCTTGAATGATAGTAGTTAGATTAATCTGTTTTTGCAACTTTATTTTTCTCGACAATCCTATTAAATTATTTCGTAATCTATTATTAATCACCATTCAGATCGGTTTCCGATAGGCGAGCTTTTGATACTTCGCATTCAATTGTAACGCATGCAAAGTCATTGCGAATATAAATTGATCGCACTCTACAGAATCCCTACCGTATCTAAATGCACCGTTTGCTAGCACTTGGCAGTAGTGATTTACACAAATTTCCAATTCAACGCGTTCAATACAAATATTAGAATGGAACTCTTCCGAGCCGTGAACTCTGATCGGATCTCCACGATCCTTTCGTTTATTTTTTCGCATTCGAAACTACATTGTGTATATCACTCATCTCAATGAACTGAAAGTGTCTAGTATCTTCCGTCGCATTCTTTGCAAGTAATTAAATATGTAGAAAAAAAGGTACCTTTGCAAGTAGATTTGTGTTTTATGTTTAATGAATGCGTATGAATTATTTTTATTTTTATTCGACTTGTATCAACATTCTGATTCCCTTGGGCGGATTGGTCCCTTCGTCACCCTCTTAGAGTATACCACTGCCCTTCGTGTATTCTCATCGGTTCTCGGTTTCCAATCTGGTGTTCGCGTACACACATTTCGAATTAATTGAACGATACCCGCGCACACAATGTTACATTGTACGAGCGAGATTAATAATGCCCGTCGGATGGAGGGTGGCCGAAGGGTGCGAGGGTTCCGATACGAGGCGCGGAGATTAGGAGAGAGAGAGAGAGAGAGAGAGAGAGAGAGAGAGAGAGAGAGAGAG